>NW_022196269.1:0-27694 GCF_008641045.1 Pistacia vera
TTTATTAAAATAAGAGAGATTTCAATTATAATTATAAGCCCTGGTCAAAACATATATTGAATTTGATGGGCAGAAGATTATTATAAGCCATGCGATCCATGACGTGAAATTGGGAACTTAGAGTTGTATTAGATATTAAAATTAAACCTCATCTGAAGCAGGGCACTACGAATCCTGTTCCAACATCCACCTGGTAACACAAACAGTTCCTTAACTAACTTTCTTCCATCTCGCCAATTTCTTCTATCCAAGAGAATGTGAATAGCATATAATTCTTAGTCTCTCTACTGAATTCCTCTCATTAATTGGTGGCCAGTCCTTTTGGAGTAGTTTTGATATGTGGTTATTAATTATAATGTTTGGTCCCTTATTATCATTGTTAGACTATGACTTCTTTTTTTTTTATCAGGGGTGTTTAAGACGGTTTACGCACACTTCAACTAGCTTTTCAGGATCCTGAAGTTAACAACATGGTAAGCCTCCAGAGCTACTCCTTATCAATTGTATCAGTTATCGTGAGATTCGAATTTGAGACCTCTTAAATAATACATTCGAGAGTTTCAAGCAAACTATCAAACTACCTAGAGCTTAAAGGCTATGACATGTATTACCCACCACCATTATCACAACTTATAATGACTTTCCTAAGGGCAAAATTTATTTATCCACAACACTAAATTATGTCATGGGTAACAAAAAAAAAAAAAAACATTGTACATGTAGAATTTTTTTTTTTAAACATGTATGACATACATCCCACAATAAACCTTTCTCTTTGCAACATTGAACTGCTCCATCAAACATTTCGTCAGGCCGTATTTATACTTAAACCCATAATCTAAGAGCCTCTTTGATGAATTTCAAAGTCTTTTATAAGCTTTAATCTCCTTAAAACGTCTGTAATAAAATAAAAAGTTCAACTATTTAATCCAGTAGAAGCTTTGACATTAAATGCAATCAAAAAAGAGAATTGAATTTGATGGAAATTAAATAGAATAACATATATCCTAACATAATCCTAAGATCATAGTCGCCATTATAATCACATTTGTATATAAATGAACTACAATGAATTAACACAGCATAAATACCTCATTTCCTTATCTCTGAAGCAACAAAAGTAATCTGGAAGAAAAACCACGAATTGTATTTCTGTTTTCCAAATTCTAGAGAGAGAGAGCGTATTTTCTTTCTTGCGTTTTTGAGAGTGACAGTCTACTTCTAAAAGAAAGAACTTTTTCTTTTATATGTAGCGGTTAAAGAGAAACTACATTTGGCAGTTTCATTTCACACACGTCGCTTAGGGTAACCCATCATGGGTGTACCCTTATCCAACAGAATTAATAGAAACTCACTCTGCAGATGGTAGTTCGAATTCTAGGTATTTGGCTGAGAAATATTCAAACATTTCATTAATTATCAATTCTGAGTGATGAAGAAATATACATTTTCTTCGAATTAGGATATTCAAAAAGGAAGATTTGTACAAACACTCCATCATCGACAGACACCATATTATATGATCTCGATTCCCTATATACATAAAACTATTCACATTATTGTTTTGAAGCTTGGATAATCAATCATAATTAAAACATTAAATGAACAAAGGGAGACATACTCAATATCATAGTGAGAAAATGTAAACGGATGAGGGCATAGTAGGGCAAATGAAGGGTCCAACAACCAGGGGAAGAACCAAAGACACAAGATTTTAAGCCATGTTTTTCTGCATATTCCAAGGCTGTCTTTTCTGTTGTAATCTTACAAATTTCAATATTGGTCCACATATTCTTCATCCAATGTATCGCCGCCTTTGTCATTATAAGCTATTGTGGCGACACTAGAAGTGTAAACAACTCGTTTCACTGTCTTGGAATTCAAGCATGCCTTTAAAATGCCTAACAAAATCCTTCAACCGCACGTTTGGTCACTACTAATTTCTTCTCCCTCTTTGTCATCATAAATAGGGTGAGCTATGTGAAACACTCTCACGCAACCTTCGATAGCTGCGTCGAAACTTTCTGGATCGCTGAGATCTGCATTGAAATTTTTTACCTTCATTGATGCTCCTGCTGACTTTGTGATATAGCTGATGTTTTTTTTGCCTTCTGGAGAAAATATCATATTACATACTTTATTATTTAACAAGAATTATGGCACAAAATAAGATCAATTTACAGGACGTGAAAGCTTTTACGGTAATATTATGAAACAAAATTTAAAAAAAAAATTGTCATTCAAAGAAAATAAATTGAATTTGTCTAACAAAAATTCATTTTCTTTACAATACAGGTTATAATGCTCATATTAATGTGAATCTGTGATTTATATTTGTATTTTAAAAAGTTGAAGACTTTATTGTTTTTATTATTATTTCTAGGATGATCTTGTTAAAACGATAAATCAGCGGATGACAAATTCATATTATCAAGACTTTTACGATAATCTGTAAAGTGTGTGATTGGTTGTCACATAAATTATGATATTAGGTAGGAAAAGTTAATAATCATGTCAATGATCAAGAAACTTAGACATATAAATACTAATATACATAAATATGTACGGTCAAATTAAGAATTGAATTGAGTGGTTACTGTCCTGATTGGTTAAGTAACTGCAATTAGTACAATCAAAGTCTGAAGCAGTCAAGATTGAAAAAGTATGATACTATAATCACTCAATAAATTTCCAAGAAATCACAGGACCTTGACAGTTGTATTTACTTATCCTTGTATTATACATATAATATATAGAAATTTCTCAGAAGAGATTTCAACTGTAGATTCTAAACTGGATAGAATACACATATAATACGCATAGTATAATATAAAATCCCAAATTTTTTTCTCCTATTTTCTTATTATACTTTTACTCATTTTCTATTGCCATCCATATCATCTTTCATCTTCTCCGCTCTTTTTTCTCCTATCTTTCTTTCTTTCCTTATTCTCCCTTTTTCATTAATAACAACCTTTGAACAATGGTGGGTCCTGAGCTATACTGAAGAACAAGTGTTTCTGATGAAGAAGAAACATGTAAGTTTGGTTAGAATGGTAACTAGTTTGGCATAATGTATTTCATTGACGCTGCACAAGTGGGGAAGAAAATTAAGATGCCCTCTCTAATTTTCATTGAACTGCATTGATACACAAACAAATAAAAAAAAAAAAAAAAAAAAAGATGCTGATATATTTGTGGTTCGGGAAATAGTTTGCCATTGCAGGGGATTCTAAAATTAATTAAAATTATTGCAAAAATAAAATATGAAAATTGAAAAGAGAGTTAATTATAAAAACTAAATATTAAGAGAGTGAACAATATCTAGATTTTTTGATGCTATCATCTTGTTCAATTGAACACCACCATCATGTGACTACGTGCCTCGTATATTCATCTGTTTCCTTAATACATAAAACTATTCAGATTAGTTGTTTGCAAAGTGGATGATTATTAATTAATAATAATTAAACATTAAAGGAAACAAGAGGAAGACATATCAATATCATAGTTAGAAAACTGTAAAAGGATCGAGGGCATAGTAGGGCAAATGAAGGTGTCAACAACCAAGGAGAAAGAAGCAAAGTACGAGGATTTAAGCCATGTTCATCTGCATATTCCAAGGCCTGTCTTATTCTGTTAGTATCTTGAGAAACCAAATACGACATGATTAATTACCAATGTTTCTACAAATTTCAACATCGGCGATCCACTATTCTATCCAATGTATCGCCGCCGCCCTGTCATTATAAGCTATTGAGGAGACACTACAGACATGACTTCAAAATGGCTAACAAAATCCTTCGACCGACCCACGTTTTGTCACTATTAATTCTTTCTCCTCTTTTGTCATCATACATAGGATGAGCTATGTGAAGTGAAACACCCCCACGCAACCTTCGATGCGCTTCGTCAAAACTTTCTGGATCGCTGAGATCTGCATTGAATTTTTACCTCTCTGATGATCCTGCTGACTTTGTGATATAGCTGATGTCTTTTTTGTCCTCTCGGAGAAAATATCATTTTACATAATTTATATTTAACAAGAATTATGGCACAAACAAGATTTATTTACCAGGATGTGAAAAACTTTTACGCTAAGATTATGAACCAAATTTAAATGGTAAGTCAAATTAATTATTAATTTTGTCATTCAAGAAAATTAAATGAATGAATTGTCTAACAAAAAATCATTTTTCTTTGCAATATATTGTGAAGTGCAAATGGAATGCAAATAATATGTTCCTTAACTCGTGAAACAAATTATGTTTTCTTACTTTAGGAGATTTTAGATGTTATCATAATATTAGAGTTTCCTATTATACAGCTTAATTTTGTATAAATCATAATCATTGAATTCATTAAATTATCTCCTTGAGTGAGTAACTATTGCTCATAATTTGAGATGGTACAGAGCTTCACAGGTTGATCAGCTTTCGTTCAACTAGATTTTTTTTCGTCCTTGCATTCAAATAGATACTCGATGTAGTACAATACTCCAACTAGTCTCTCTTTCGAGGTTCCCTAAATTCAAATAAATACTCGGCTAGGTTCTAATGGCGACAAACACCAAAGCCAAACTGATAATCACCAACATTGATCTTTTATGCAAGCTTGTGGTCATGAGGGGGATGTGAAGTGCAAGATGGAATGCACAATAATACTGTTCCTTAATGTGAAACAAATTGTGTTTTCTTATTCTAAGAGGTTTTAGATGTTGTTACAATATTATTGTTTTTTACTTATATAGTTTAATTTTTGTATAAATAGGAATATTAATTCAATTTAATCAATTCAATGACAATTAATTCAGTAAATTATCTCCTTGAGTCTCATTTATCATAATTTTGACATATATGTGAGTCTCATTTGCTCATAATCCGGACATATATGTTTAGAGGCTGAGGACCCTTTACGTTTTATAAGGCTATATTATTGTGAATCCTGTGATTGTTATTTGTATTCTAAAAAGTGAAAACTTTACCGTTTTTTATATTATTTTGAGATGATCTTGTCAAACGATATTCAACGAATGACATGTAGTTTGTAAAGGTATGACTATGACCTGGTCGTCAAGAGATTATAATATTTGATACGAGAAGTTAATAATCATGTCAATGATCAAGAAACTTAGACCTACATAAATAATATGATTCAAATTAAGAATTGAATGAGTGGTGAAGTGTCCAACTGGTTAAGATAGTAACTGCAATTAAGTTTGTAACAGTCAAGATAAAAGTATATAATATAATCAGTCAATAAGTTTCCAGAAATCACAGGACTTAGAGAGGTATATTTTCTTATTATCGTTTTATAAATAGATTATACAAAATATTCTCAAAGATTTCACTGTAGATTCTAAAATGAGATAGAACACACAATAATACGCATAGTATTATATCATGTATCAAACTTATTACTAGAGAAGCCTTTTTCCTTGCAGCAATTGATTGCCCTCCATCGACATTATCTACTCCATACTTAAATTGCGAAACAGTATAATCATTTCTGATGATACCCTGGGTACTGTATATAACCTCTAATCTCTGCACTTACTGCCAAAACAAAGAAATATATCGTTAACAATTTTGTTTTAATTCTGATTATCAAAAGATGATATATATGAGTAGAAAGTATGAAGAAAATGAAAACGGAATTAAACTCACTCTAATTGGAATCGGATATCAGCGGTATAGCAGAAAGAAATTGAGACATTTGTCAATTTGTAGTGGTGTGAAGAACAAAATATAACCTCCCTTTCACACTGCGACATTCAGGGAATATATGTGCCCTAGCCACGTCATCAACAGCACCAAAATGAATGAGAAGAAGGACTTAATTCTCCTTTTACCGTAATTGTCATTAATTGAAAGAGGACGTTCAGAAAATCAGAACTGAAAGTTCTGCTACTCTAAAACTGTGCCAAATGAAAAAAGAGAACTGACGTACCCAGGACCATAGCAGCACGGGCGTACTGAGCAGGAAACTTGGGACAAAAATGAAGGGAACAACAAAAAGGAGGATCAAGGTCACAAGATCCAATCCGTGTCTTCTGCGAATTCAAGAGCTTGCCTTGTCAGTTAATGTCTTAGATAACATGTAAGAGTCTCGGTACCATGGATTTTCTAATGAAATCTACATCACTCCATAATGTCTCATCCACTTATCAACATTTTTTCATTAAACATAACAGCCGATGCAATGAAGTGTAAAACAACTCGCTTCACTGTTGGCTTTCAACATGCCTTCAAGATGCAATAGTTCCGTTGACTCTTTTTTGTCACAAATTCGTCAGGTTCTCATACCTTCAAAATCAATAGGTGTAGCACTAAAGAACACCACTGCACCTCAATCGCTGCTCAAAACTATCTGGGTCGCTCAGATCCGCCATCAAGATTTGGAGCTTCTCAGATGCCCCCGGCAGATTTCTGAGAAGCTAAGATCTCTATTGTGTTCTGGCTCATTTAGCAAAAGTGCTAATCAGCATAATAAACTTGGCTAAATGAAAGTGAATAAGCCAACGCAGAGTGACATTTTGGAGGGGAAAACTGATAATAAAATAAACCATACCAGAGGCAGCTCTGACAGTGGTCCGGACCGAATAACCATGTTCAAGAGCTTCATGATCAACCATGAAGCTAAGAATCCAGTTCCACGGTGTTACACCAAACAGTTCTCGTTACCTCACTCCATCTCGCTCTTAATTTCCTCTCTCAAATAATTTTATTTTTAAGGCTTCTCCAATCCCGGTTTCTCTATTATATTCTGGTAGCCAAACTTTTGGAGGCAAGTAAATAATTTCGGCTTCGTAATCTATGCTATTTGGACCCATATCTACCAACCAAACCTCAAACTTTCACGAACGTCTAATGAGTGACTTCGTGTGTCGAACAGCAGGGAACGAGCAGCAAAAGTTTTTCATCTGTAAAAAAATAACTGTCGAATCAGCCATTAATTGAAAATCACACCAAGGTCTTCCCGTAAAAATACATTGAAAATTATTTTCTACGTTACCCAAATGGAACTTCTAGATATAACTATTAAAAGATAGAGAGAGATGTCAATGATCAATTATAATTAAGCCATGTCATGAACATATAGAATTGATGGGCAAGAAGTATTATTATAAGCAGCGATCCAGCGTGAAATTGGGCACTTAGAGTGATTTGAGTGTAAATATTAAACACATCTGAAGCAGCTTCAGTGGGTCAACGAGTAACTTTAATAATTACCCAATTTATCTACAATAATATTTCAAAAAATACTACTAAAAGTAGATAAACAAACACACCCCAATATATAAACGTTTTATAAATAAAAAAAAACTACCAACCACCCACAAGTTACCAAATTCGGCCACACTGCTAAAATCTGCACGGAATTGAACGTTACGGCACTGACCGGCACGATTGTGGCTTTCCAGTCAATCATACCACGGATATGGCGAAGAAAAAGGCCGATCTGGGCCGTCAATGGCCGGCCACGATATGAACGTCAATGTCTTATAGATCTACGGGGAGTGGCCAAAAATTTAAATTGGCGCCTATTACGGGACCAACCTTGGTGGATGCTAGTTGGTGACGATTGTGGCTAACGGTCGTGTCAGGATCGGCAAACCATGAATGGGTAAGGTGTTTGTCAATTTATAAATTTTTGTTGGGGGTGTTTTTTTTAATTAACAACTTAGAGGATTTAAAATAGTTCTTAATTTAGGATATGATTTGAAAATAAGGAAACCAACGCACGTTGATTGGGAATAGGGATAGAATAGTGGTGAAAGGAAAACAAATGCAGTCTATTTTAAGGAGATGCATGATCAATCTAGGCACTACAAATCCTGTTCCAACATCCACATGGTAACACAAATCCTGTTCTTAATTTGTCTTCCATCTGCCAATTCTATCTCCAAGAGAATGGAATAGCGTATAATCTTAGTCTTTTCTGATTCCCCGCATTAATTGGTAGCCAGCCCTTTTGGATGAGTGTTAATTTGTGGTTGTTAATTATAATTTGGTCCCGTATTATCATTTTTTACGCACACACCACTATCACAACTTTTACTGTTATACTGATTTTGCTAAGGGAAAATTTATTTATCCAAACACTAAATATGGTATGGTCAAAAGAAATATTGTACAGTACAATTTTTACGAAGAAAATGTATGAAATACATCTACAGTAACCTTTTTGCAGCACTGACAATGCTCCATCAAAACATTGCGTAGGCCCGTATTAAACTTAAACCACAATCTAACCGCTTCTTTGATGAAATTTCAAGTTTTTTATAAGCTTTAATCTCCTTCAAACGTCTGCAATAAAATAAAAGTTAACCCTTTAATCCAGTATAAGCTTTGACATTAAATGGGAAAAAAAAAAAAAAGAGAATGAATTAATAGAAACTCACTCTGCGGATGGTAGTTCAAATTCTGGGATTTGGTGAGAAATACTCGAACATTTCATAATTGTCAATTTGACTGAGAACAAAATATAACTTCCCTTCGAATTAGGATCTTCAAGAAGGAAGATTTTGCAGACCAACATCATCGATGTGGCACCTATATGAAAAATATTATATTCATCATGTTTCCTATAATAAAAACTATTCAGATTATTTTTGAAACTTGGATATAATATAATAAAACATTAAATGAACAAAGAGAGGACTATACCCAATATCAGAGTGAGAAAAATGTAACGATGAGGGCTATAGGGCAAATGAAGGGTCAAACAACCAGGGAAGAACCAAAGATACAAGAGTTTAAGCCATGTTTTTCTGCATATTCAAGGCTGTTTTTCTGTTGTAATCTTGAACATGACAGCTTTTATCAATGTTTCTACAAAATTCAACATCGCCACATAGTCTCATCCCAATGTATCGCCGCCGCCTTGTCATTTAAACTATGTGGCGACACTAGAAGTGTAAACAACTCGTTTCACTGTTTGGAATTCAAACATGCCTTTAAAATGCCTAACAATCCTTCAACGCACGTTTTGTCACTATTTCTCTCCCTCTTTGTCATCATCATAGGGTGAGCTATGTGAAACAATCCACGCAACCTTCAAGCTGCGTCGAAACTTTCTGGATCGCTGAGATCTGCATTGAAAATTTTCAGTTCTCGATGCTCCGCTGACTTTGTGATAAGCTGATGTCTTTTTTGCCTTCTGGAGAAATCAGTCATAGATTATATTTAAAAATATGGATTTTTTTTTTTTTTGGCACAAAATAAGAACAATAATTGAAGATGAACAGTATTACTATTATCGGAAGATGAATTGAACACAATGATTGTTCAATATCATCATTAAGATGAATAGTGTTTATCATTATGTGAATGATGGTTTTTTCAGTAATCAAGTAAACACAATCATAGGAAGCCTAAATAAACTACATTCAGTGATATTGGTGGGCCTAGGGGGCTTGAAGGAGTGAAGCCTGGGGTTCTGCAAAAATAGAACGTTCAGTTCAGCTGACCCACCCGAGCTTGTTTCCTTTTGACAAATGACAGGATGGAGAGCTATTACGCAAGGATATACAAAATTTAAATGGTAAGTCGAAAATAATTATTGAGGAAAAAATTTAATTGGCTAACAAAAAAATCATTTCTTTACCAATAAAGTTTTAGAAGGCAAGGACCTGTACGGTTTATAAGGCTCATAGTATTGTGAATGTGATTGTGTTCGTATTCTAAAAGTTAAAAACTTTATCGTTTTAAACTATTATTCTAAAGTGATCTGTCATTCAAACGATAATTTCGCAGATAGCATGTTCGTATTACTCATGACTCTTACGATAGTTCGTAAAGTGTATGACCTGGTGTAAGAGATTATGATATTTAAAACGAGAACGTTTATCTTAGCATGGATTTTAATCATAACTACAGTTCTTCTACATCTGGAAAATAGATAGATGAACCAAAATTTAGCCTCTAAATTAACTGAGAAGATCCAAAAAGTGAAAAAAGAAACTTAGCTATTACATAAATATGCGATATCTGTAAGTAAGTAAAATTTCAACTTACTTTAGCCAACATAAAAAAAAAAATTAATAAAATAAAATAAAATTTCATTTACCTCAGACTTGACTTGGAGGAAGGGAGAATTTTTCATCAAAACTTCAATTTAAAAAAAAAAAAAAAAAAAAAAAAAAAGCATACTGGGCTGATCTAGTCGTGGCGTGGACGAGTAACCGTACTGGAGAAGCTCATCACCAGCCAGGATGCTACATATCCAGTTGCACACAGTTACACAAACGTGCCTTTATCTTCTTCTTCCATTCTCTCTTTCTTTTCGTTCCCCTCTCCCTTCTTCTCTCTCTCATCTTTGTCTGCGTGTGTGCTTGCGTTTAACATTGTCTTTCTTAAATAAGCCACAGTTTGCATGAGTAAGGGTAATGCAAATTTTATATTTTCATTACAGGGACATCCGATTAACTTTATTAAGTTGAGTCCTTTATTTAATTGTCTAATATTAAACTATAATCAAAGTATACACATATGTACGTATACTCTTTGACAACTGTTTCACAACCGTCCTTCTCTTTTCTCAAGTATACTCTAAAATTTATACAACTAGGCCTACAAAACGAGTCGAGCGCGACCCCAAAACCCATCGGGTTCGAGTTCGAGTTCGATCGTGAAAATTTGATAGAGTTTGAGTTGTAGAGCCTAGGAAAAACCATGTGTATTCGAGTTTGGTAATGACAGGTGTCAAGTTGGTTCGAGTTCGGTTCGTTTGTTATTCTGAGTCGTGTTCGAGGTTCGAGGAGGAGCTTGAATTTGTGCTCACATCAAAGTTTGAATTTGAGCTCAAATAATTGCTCGAATTTTATTACACTCAACTGTAAATGCATCATTTTATTCACATTCAGTTTTTAAAATCAATTTCCATAAAGCTCCAAAGTTATAGAATGCATGATCAATTTAAAATCAATATAGAACCTGATTGCAATTGCATGATCAAATCAAAATAAACAATGTAATCAAGTACTTAGCAGCACTATAAAACAAGCTGAAAATTGCTCCTAGCAGCTCTCATATCAAATGTATATAACACAAGTTACACAAGTATACAAGTAAAACTTCCTGCTTTATGTAAATCTCGTTGTTTCTCCTTGTCCGTGTGTATATATACAAAATCAGATGTCTTAGTACACAAAAATAACAAACTTAGATCATGTCTTATCTTAAGGAGTATAAAACTAGAAGGCAGTTGGATGCAATTGCAAATGGTAAAAAATAACTTCATCAGTTTGCCCCTCAACCTGTAGCAAATTAAATACTATTATAGGACAATATCCCACCATTTATCCACCAAAACAACAAATAAAATGGCAACATTTGAGTTTTTCATCTCCCATATGAATCAATTAAACCAAGCACACAATTACGTACTATAAAAACTAAACAACTCAAAAAAAAAATTACAATGATTTGTAATATAATGAGAATTGACTTGTTCAACTTTAAAATTATTTACTTGACTGTTCGGATTTGATTTATATTTTAATAAATTAAACCCATTTATGCTACATATCTATGAAATCATATATATATATATATATATAATATATATATATATCTATATATTATATATATATATAGAAGTGGGACCGAATGTCTAACATTTTATCGGAGCACTCAACAATTAGATGAAGTAAGATGTAATTGAACCTAGTCCCAACTGATTATGAAAGATAGGGGATAGTTGTGTACGGTGTGAAATGTCACTCAACAATTAAGATGAAACAAGATCAAGAATAACCAATCTCTTTATGATTATGATAAATAGATTATTTTACAAATTCGTTACTAGGTAAGAATTTTTATACATATACTTAAGAAATGAGCGTTGAGCAATATATGTACAGTTGTACATCATATAATGTATTATTTTCTACTTAATGTACATAACCTTGCTCATTAACGCGCGTGAATTTTAGAGCTCAAAAGCTTATTCAATGTCCCACCGAGCTTGAACTGTTCGAGAGCTAGGAGCTCGAAAAACTTGTTAACTATTTGTGAATTTTACATGTTCGCGAACCTTTCGAGTTGAGTTACTACCATGTTCGATACATAATTCGAAAATTACTCAAATATTCGAGTTCGAGTTCGATTCGACAAATTTTGAGTGGATACGGAATGCAGTCAAGCAGAGCATCGAACTGTGTCGGTTGATTGCAGGTGTTAACACAACTCTCAGTCTCAAATACGACACTGTTCTTTGTGAAGTGCCAGGAATATCTTCAAAAAATTATGGCATACAGTGGCACCAAATATACGAAATATTATGCTAAATGTGTTTTTATATTTTAATTTTTTGAGTTGCTTAATTAAATTACCAATTACGTTGACAAGTTAATTATCATTACAGCAAATAATAATTATATAAGTGAAAGTTATAGTACAACCTATATTATATACTTGCCCATATCTGCTGTCTTTTCCGTTCATATTAATTGATACGTTGACTAATAGGCTCCTTAAATATTGATCTCATGTACCTTGATTGTTATTCTTGAGTGGGCGACAATGGCTGCCATTTTGGGTGAAGACTGTTAAGAATAAAGAAAAGCCATTAGCCATAGACTTAAATCCAGTTAAAGAACTAATTGGATAGAGCGCTAAAAAATTTAAGGGACCAGAAACGAGGGCGGGTTGCTCTAGGGTGGCTGAGGCTGACAGCTGTGGGCCAAATCTTTGCTGCCCTTGGGCATATGCAAAGGGAACATGATTCATTCTTTGTTAGTAATATTCGATTTATTATTACGAGTAAGTTAAAATCTACTCTTTGATAACAGAGGACAGCTAGAATCCACTTGTTTAGGGCAAATATTTGGGATACGTCTAAATCAAGATTCAAGTAGATCGAGCTGTCTGTAAATGTAATGAGAGAGACTTTGAAAAATCCTAAAGAACGGTTTTTCATTCGTGACTTTAATGTGTGGTGCGTATTACGGTTTTTCATTCGTTGACTTTAATGTTATGCGTATTACGGTTTTTCATTCTGTAAAATGGTCAGATATGATTAATTATACGAAAAACATTATTCGAGAACAGCCGAGCTAGCAATTAAAGCTTTAGCCTACTCCAAATGCTATGCAAATAGATTATATCAATTGGAGAAATGATGTGTATCAATAACCTTTAAAGGAGGACAATATAGGTAATTAATATCCAATCAAAAATAATCTTAAATTTTAAATAATCATATCTTATTTCTTATTTTTTTTTTCTCTTCTCTCTTTGCGTCTATCTCTCTAGTCTCTTCCTCTCTCTTCTTCTCTCGTTCTCTTTCTGTCCTTACTTCTCCCCTTTTCCCTTGGTAATTGGTGAGAACGACATTGGAATGTGGTGGGAGGGAGGGTGAGGGTGACGGAAACGCATCGACGCAACGGGGAGGGGCGGGAGGGTGAGGGCTTGCAGTTGGGCAAACCACTGCCGACGGCCGCCCACTGCAGCCAATGAGAGAAAATTCTAGGGGTGAGCGTGTTAGGGTACCCTGCATTTTCCGGGGGAACTGTACCACGGAACCGACAATACAGGTTTCCAAAAAAAGACGAATCGGAACCGGAACAACAGCACAGTGCAAAGTTCTTCAATTCAAGAATTCGGAGTACCTAAACATGCAAGGTTAAAAATAACAAAATCAACTGCCCCCCTATGTTAAAAAAGTCAATTAACATTAATTAAGGATTAATCAATAAATTGTACACCTGGAAAAATTAGTATATCTATTTACATGTATAGTGTCCATATATAATATAAGCTGATATTACTACTAAGTTAATCAAATAATTGAATTAATAATCATTACAATTATATACGGTACCATATATATTATTATATACATAAAATTACAATGTCATATATGTCATAAGACCAATTAAAACTCTTTAATTGAAGATTAATATTAAACATACTAAGTAATTAATTTACTGATAAATCACAATATACTAATTATATAACAATAAATTTCAATAATAATTATATTAATGTTATAATTGTCAATTGGGATTGATAATTATAATCAAATATAATTATAATATAGACTAAGTAAATAGTAGTATAATTAATATAATTGTCATCGGTTAATAATGTAATGTAATGTATATATTAATTACATTGATTCTACTACAATATAAATTGTAATGTTATAATTAATTAAAGTATTATGACATAATATTAATGTTATAATGTCGATCATATATAAGGTAATTAATTAAATGTATAATTTTAATTGAGTAATATTGTAATATGTACATGACGTTTAATTAATTAGTAATTAATACATAAGATTTATAAGGTATATGTTATAATTAATAAATATCATTATAATAATATTGCAATTAGATTATGATAAATTAGTTAACTTACTAATGTTGTAATAATACAAACTCATAATCACATTAAGTAATCATTTAATTATGTAATTTATAGTAATTATTGATAATATACTATAATAGTTATAATGTAAGTTAAATGAATTAAGTAATCATATTAAAATCTAGTAATTTATATATAATTAATAAATTTCAAATCATTATTAATCTACTAATGGTTATTAAGTGAAGTTATAATTGATTACAGAATCTTAAATAAATGTAATAATAAATTACTTAATTAAGTATGTCAACCAGCCTTATAAAGTACACACACTTCTATAATTAAATGTTTAAATTCTACAATAAGTAATATGTAATACTATGTAACATATAATTGTTAAGTACGTTAATGATCATAACTAATTATGTATGCAGTAACACCTACACTTATCGCTACCTGTAAGTGCAAAATAATTAATTTAAATTAAATTATGGTAATAGTTAATAGTAATGCTTTAATTAAATGTTTATAAGGTATGTTTAAACTTAACCTTCTAATTCTATAAATTAAGTATGTGCAATGTTAATGTAGTAATTAGTAATTTCATAATGTTATAAAATCCTAATATCATAACTCATAAATCAATTAGTTCACCCATAATCTAATTATTAAGTTATATTAATTATATAGTCATATATAATAGTATAATAGGTAATGTTATAATGACATAAGTAATCTACTATAATCTAATTTAATACTATACTATATTAAATTTCACACTCATTTGATTTCATATATAATGTTTAGAATAGAATGGTTATAACTGATTAA
The DNA here is from genome assembly GCF_008641045.1 of Pistacia vera. Lineage (NCBI taxonomy): Eukaryota > Viridiplantae > Streptophyta > Magnoliopsida > Sapindales > Anacardiaceae > Pistacia > Pistacia vera. The sequence continues at coordinate 15,153 of NW_022196269.1, forward strand.
GTAACATATATAAATATATATACACCGCCGTAATGTGTAAGTAATTAAATTTCTGAACGTTTAATTAAGAATGTATAATATAGTATGTAACATATTAATGTTATAATGTAATGTCTATAAATCAACTAATTTAATTATGTAAACATTTAACTATAATGCTATAATTAAGTAACGTGATCAAAATATAAATGTATATATAAACTATTATAATTATTGAGTAATGTATTTAACTATACTGTAATGCTTAATTAATGTTGATATGAATTTCAGGGTAATGTTATATAATAAATTCTTATCATTTATTAAGTATTGTGCTAATGTTATGTAGTACATTAGTAATGACTGAACGTTTACACTAAATATTAGTGAACTCATAATCAATTAAGTATTATTTAATTATATAATGTTATATTAAATTTATATGACTTCTTTATAATAGTATATATGTAATGTATAATGAATTAAGAAATCATACTGTATACCTAATCTATAATGTAATATTATATTAATCGCAAATTGAAACATCAGTGATAATATACTAATGTTTATCATAGATGTCCGCAAATTGATTAAGGACTCAATTATAAATATATAAAGAATGTTATAATTAATTAAATTTTTAAGTCGTTAATTAAGTAGTAAAATAATAACTCTAGTAAAATCGTAAATTATTAATGTTTATCATGTAATGTATAATGCATAATTAATTATGTATCATTAACATATAAGGCTAAATTAAGTAAGTGGATCATTAATATAATGTAATATATAATTATTATAATAATTGAGTAATTATGTAACTATATGGTAATGCTTAAGTAAGTTTAGAATGAAATGTTTATAACGGTAATGTATAATTAATTAAATTTCTTATCATGAATTAAGTATTGCTAATGTTGATGTAGTAAATAGTAATTACTAAATTTATAATATACTGACATAATCAATAAGTAAGTATGAACCTATGTAATGTTAGATTATTATATATCATACTATAAAGTAATGTGTATAGGAATTAATAGGAAGTAATTCTACTATAAAGTTTTTAAATATCTTCTAATTAATTGAAAATTTTAATCATGTAATTAAAGTTGTACTAATGTTATATAACAATGTTATAATGGTAAAATTATACTATAAATCTATAACGTAATGCTATAATTAATTAAATTTCTAATTATAAGTCAATTAATTAACTATTTAATTATGTTATAACTTATAAGTCAATTAATTAAGTAGTAATCAATTAATGTAATGCTATAATTAATTATACTATAAATCAATTAAGTAATGTTATAAAATTATAATTAATTAAGTAATCATTTAACTATAATGTAATGTTATAATTGATTAAGTATGATATTTAACTAGTAATTAAATTTATTAATGTTTATCAATTTATCATATATAATTAATTAATTACTAATTTATTATAGATATACTTAGAACTTGATAATTGAAGTAAATAACTAAATATATTATTACTCAATCAAATATACTATTTTATTCAAAAATAATTCTTTTAATAACATTAAAAATGTAAAACACTTTTAATTGGATCATAATTCCAATTATTCACTTAATTGATCAAAACTTTAATATTAATGTATTATAATATATTAAAGCTTTTAATATGGTGTAATTTATATGTAATAAGTATAATTGTATTCGTATATTTATTTAATTAGGTTATTCTAAAAATTTAACTTTTTCTATTTTAAATTTTTTTATATGTAAAATAATAGAAACTCCCCCATTATTTACATTTCACAAATATTTCATTATAGTCCAGGTTCCAAAATAGGTTCTAAACAGGTTCAAAAAACAGGTTCCAAAACAGGTTTCAAACAGGTTCCAAAATAAGTTCCAAAGCAGGTTCCAAATAGGTTCCAAAACAGGTTCCAAACAGGTTCTAAAACAGGTTTCAAAGCAGGTTCCAAATAAGTTCCAAAACAGGTTCCAAATAGGTTCTAAACAGGTTCCAAAACAGGTTCCAAACCGGGTACCCCCTACAGGTTCCAAATAGGGTACCCTTTTTACAGGTTCCGATTCCGGTTCCGGTTCCTCCACATGCAAGAACCGGAACTGGAACCGCAAAGTACCGGTTTCAATAAATTGGAACCGGAACCTACCCGCACAGTGCGGGTTCTGGGTAGGTTCCGGTTCTACCCGCTACCCGTTCTCACCCATAGAAAATTCTCTCCAAAAGTTTTTTCCTCTTCAGTTTTTTAATTTTTTTTTTCAAATTTTTATAATTTTTTACAATTTGGGTTGGAAGTGTTTGAAATTTGTGGCGGTGGTGATGGCTGTATTTGGTGGTTCTGGTGGCGAGTTTGGAGAGCGTCGGAATTGCACCCGGCCGAGACAAGAACAATTTCATTTTTCTGTTCATAGGTTTCAGCAATGGGTTTTATGGGTTTGATTTTTGATATTTTTTTTCTTCTTCTCTTGTGCTTATTATGACTATGATTGTTTAGTTGAGATGTAAGATGAATTTGATTATGGAGTTGAGATGGAGGATGAATTTTGAATGTGGTGTTAAAATGGGGGATGAATTTCAATTGTGTTTGAATTTATGGGAGGTGATTTTTTTCAGGGGATTCTGGATGAATCTGGGTTAGAATTTGAATTAATGGGAGTTGATAGTTTCTTCAAATCTTGGTTGAATGAAAGATTGCAGTAGTCATTCACTCGAATAGTTTATGAGCATCCTCTTAAGCATCTGTAAAAGAGCTGCGATTCCGATTTCACCAAACGTCTCCTTCATCTGCAACTTTCACTACATATTCTATAAAAGTCTACATCCTCCAAGGAGCTTCGGAAAGAAATTCAGACATTTCAAGCAGGGATATTTCATTCGATGAACAAATATACCTCCCTTTTGCGTTGGGATATTCAAGAAGGAAAATATGAGCGCTAGCCACATCATCTATGTGTACCGAATTTGATTTTATAATAGATTTATACCAACGCTGATCACCTGCAAATAATATAACCATTCATAATTATACATATAATTATAATTAATGGTAATTAGAATGATGGATACTTAATAAAGAGTTTCAATTTTGCACTAAATAAAGTTTAGCAAACAATATATATGTATACCTAAGATCAGACACATTGCCATGTAATCTGAAGAAGGAAAAGCAGGACAAATGAATGGACCGATGACGGAAAAAGGGACCACACTCACAAGATCCAAGCCGTTCTTATCTGGCAGCCCTTGTCTTAGCGGCCACATAAGAAATTCCAATTAATGGACCGCTGACCGAAAAAGGGGCCACACTCACAAGATCCAAGCCGTTCTTATCAGGCAGCCCTTGTCTTAGCGGCCACATAAGAAATTCCAATTAGATTTAGACTTATGGTGATGATGACAGATCTAGATGCATAACAGGTGAGTTCTCAAAGGTATTGTTCGAGTTCTCAGAGATATTGTTCGCTTTAAGCCCTAAGACCTGTATGATTTTATCCTTAATCTCCTAAATCTCCCAAAGGGGTAACGGGCTTGGGAGTAGCCTAAACCCTCTTTCTAGCATCAATTGTTGATGTATGCAGGATCTAAACACATGATACATGAGTTCTCAGAGATATTGTCCATTTTGGATTCTGAGGCCCGCATGGTTTTGTTTTAAAAAGAAGCCTCTATATGGTGAGGACGTTCTTGTGCTAAATAAGCGACTAAGACCCTCGTCTCCTAATCGATGTGAGACTTTGACACCAACACCTTCTATAGAACTCTCTGTCACTTTGTGAACTCTCGTCCACAATCTCTTGATCATTGTCGCTGAAAATGACTACAGATGCACTAAATGTGTAACTATAAACGAGTTATTTCACTATATTTTAATTCACTCCCACGTTGAGATTGTGAAAGAAAGTTTGTGAGAAGAGGTTATGGATATAACATTACTCTTTGGGTGCGTTTGGTTCAGGGAATGTTGGATTACTGAAATTTTATTTTACCTTAAAGATTACTAGAAATCTTTAGGAAAATGTGTTTGGTTAGTTGGTGGGTATGTTTTATTAAAATGTTTGGTTAGGGAGAATAAATTGGTGGGTATATTACTTAAATTACTAAATTGCCCTCTTTTTAAATATTAATATAATATTTTTTTTATTATTAATTTTTGAATAATTCTTTTAACCCCCAATATTTCAGATTTAGCTAAAACACCCCACTTATATAAAACTTTAATTTATGACAAAATCACCCCCATCCCCTGCTGCTGCATGTCGCCACCGCAAACCACCACCAAAAGTCTCTGAAAGTCATCGTAAGTAGCTGATCGTGACCACGAGGCTCCAGCCGTTTCTAGCCTGATATGGCCATTTTCGGCCATCAATATAGTCGAAAACGACCATATCGAAGCCTCCCGGAACCTCCCAGCGAATCTCAGTCATTTTTAGGGACTCCAACGGTGGTCCGTGGTGGTTGGCCCGCTGTCGATGGTGGTGGCTGGGTGACGATGGTAGTCTGTAATTTGTTTTAAATATAAGAGCATTATTGTCCAAAAGCTTAATTAAACAAGGGTAAAATTGAAATGAAATATTAATGAAATTTATTTTAAAATAGAGGCATTATACTTGACAACCAAACATGATAATTAAGTAATATAAGATGACATAACCCTAGTAATCTTTCATTACCTCCAACCGAACGCCCCCTTTCAATATTCCTAAGGTTCAATATAAGATGACATAACTCTCTGGTTTGTCTAGATATGCAGTAAAGATATGCAGTCTCTCTGTTGCTCCCGGTAGGTTCGTCAGGTAGTTGATGTCTCTTTTATGTTCTACTCAATAAAGCATGAGTTCAGATTCAATGTCTATAAACAAGTAGGCTTTTAATTTTTGACTATAAACAGAGGGTTACAATATTAAAACTTAATGTGAAATGAAAAGGAAATATTTCCTATGCGTGTTCATTTTTACTACTACCATAAATTTGAAAGTATGCTTGGATACATAATAAGTCTTATCCTTTCTAATTTTTTTTCCAAAACGGAAATGATGTTGATTGTATAACTTTGACTATATATAGAGGCTAAACTTACAACTTCAGGTTGAATGGAATGAAAATATTTTCTATGAACATTTATTAATTGCAGTTTACTTTGATTAATTTGCATGGAAAATCAAAATTGAGAAGTCAACGGTCAACAATTATGTTTTTTTTTTTTTTTGGCCTCAATTGTCAAGTAAGAATTTCATTTTACCTGGGTCAGATCTGATGGTGGTTCGGACTGTGTATTCATGTTGAAGAAGCCTCATAATCAGCCATGACGCAATGAAAACAGTTCCACCAGTAACACAAACTACACCTTTCTCCACTGTCATGGAATTTCTTGTTAAGAAAATAAGCAATAAATTGCGATACCCAATTGATCTCGGAGGAATTGGGTAAGTCAAATAGGTAAAATGTGTGCATAAATACTAATAATCAGCGAGAAATAGATTCAAGTGCTAAGAAAGAAAAATCAAAGACGAATTTTAAAGTGGTTCGGCTAATTAGAATCAAACATATGTCCATTGTTCTTACAATAATAGTCTATCCTCTCAAAATTTTTCAACACTTTTACAATGATTTTTCAGGCGTTTTTATAATATGAAATTAGAATGGATAAATTTTAGGGATAACAGACATGATTTTTTGAAGCTAATCTCATGCTCCATGATGACAATAATCTGATAAAACAGTAAAGAGTGTTTCGATGATATTCTTCTTGATTTTAGGACAACTCGCTCCAATTTGATCGCCGCTCTACTATATCCCCCGAGTTACAGCTCACTTTAAAATATTGCTTATTTCGAACTGATCACACATTCTCGTACAACATAACTTTTTAATGAAGATCATATAGGTTTGGTGGTAGATTAGAGAGCAATTTAAAAGGTTAAAGTGACTCCCAATACTAATAATTTATGTTTTGTCATTGAAGTCCAGATTAATTAATTCTATAGTTAAAACAGACAAATTCTATCAGTAAAATTTATTCAGAAGCATAATTTATCGATCGAAACAAATTAAAAGAAGAATGAATGGGAAGAGTTACTACTGACTACATTTGTTTGTTTTGCGTTGGCCGTCAGATCCTTCTGGTAACTACATTTTATCACAAATTTTTAATCCTGTCCACTCAACTCAAACATCGTTTGGACGGTGGAGATAGATAACCAAAGGGATTGAATTATTTTTGCCCATGTATAAGTTAAGACCACTTCCAGAACCTCGTACAGTCGGAATTTTGGATTTTTATGCACAAACGTAAGGCATTATCACACACGAACAAAACTTGTAGATTGAATAATTGACGAAAATATTTAATATTCTTAAAAAATATAAAGTAGTTGTTAATTAATAATTACATACAACTAATCCTTTATATTAATCAGTAACCCATTCTGCCATTTATTTCCAGCTCACAAAGACGCAAAAATAAAATTAAAAAGAAAAGAAAAGAAAGAAGAGTAAAACTCATCCTTTTATTTTTCTCTCATATATCTCTCTAACGGCATGGATTCCACACCCCACCTGGAATCCCAAATCTCATAAACCCAAGATTCGCAATTCACTTCACAAAACACAAAAATTCTCCAGGAAACAGAAACACATGAAACACTCTCTTTTTTTATTTTCTTTTTTTATTTATGATTCCGTTTTCTTGTTTTTGACGACTCCTAATAATATAATTGTTATCCGCTAACGCCCCAACTTAATTCTAAACCCTAAATCGTTTACGCATTTCTGCTTGAAGAAATCAGAGGAAAACAAACGCCAATTGTTTCTTGAAATTAATCTTTTTTGGTTTTGGTTTAGGTTCTTAGTATGCATAGATCTGGAGCTGCGATGGCTTGGAATGTGTTTAAGTTCTGTACGGCCTTGCGGGGTCTGGGTTCGATCATGATCTTGTTGGTTCTTGGGGTCGTTGGTGTCACCTATTACGCTGTTGTTTTGACCAATTATGGCCCCGCTTTGTACGTAGGAGGGCTTGGTTCTGTCACTGCTCTGGCTGTATTGCTCTTGTTTCATTGTTTGGTAAGTTTCTCAGGTTCGTCACTTTACGAGGGTATTTTTGAGTTTTACATTTTCGTAAATTGAAGGGTTTTGTTTCAAGTGTTTTGGGTTTTAGATTTGGTTTAGCTAATCGGAGGATCTTGTTTGGTAATTTTTGGAAATTTTTTTTTTATTAATTATTGTTATAATAAAATTTTCAATCTTTGATTTGCAAAATCAGACTTAGAGAAGTGATTATCGTTTCAAACAAAATTAACCATAGAACCCTTTTTTGTGTAAAAAATGTAGTTAAGAATTTTGTGCTTTGGTAATCAATTTTAATGGCAATTTTTTAGTGGATCTTACCATTTGGTGAGGAAACTTCAGTTTTGATGAGTTCAAGATATCTTGGAGTGTCTTTAGGACTTAATTTTTAGACGATTTTGCATTGTTGGAAGTCTTCAAATTGTATCCCTTTATTCAATTTTTGGTCTTATATTATTAAAGAAAATAGATTCTGTAACTGTTTTTAAGCATGGCTGATTTTAATTTTTAGCTAAAAAAAGCTTTAGAGAGAGATGATCAAGTATATGCAGTGAATGGTACTTAAAATGGAACGTCCGTTGTCGTTTTGCAGTTATTACGGAAATTTTATTTACTTAAAGATTACTAGTAAATTTTAGGAAAATTGTGTTTGGTTAGTTGGGTGGGTATGTTTTATTAAAGTATTGTGGTTAGGGAGAATAAATGGTGGGTATATACTTAAATTACTCAAAGCCTCTTTGTAAATATTAATATAATATTTTTTTTTATAATTTTTGAATAATTCTTTTAACCCCCAATATTTCAGATTTAGCTAAAAACACACCACTATATAAAACTTTATGTATGACAAAATCACCCCCATCCCCTGCGGATGCATGTCGCACCACGCAAACACCACCCACCAAAAGTCTCGAAAGGCATGTAGGTAGCTGATCGTGACCACGAGGTCCAGCCGTTCTGAGCCTGATAGGCCATTTTCCGGCCATCAATATAGTCGAAAAAGACCAGATCGAAGCCTCCCAAACTCCAGCGGAATCTCAGATTTTTAGGGACTCAACGGTGGTCAGTGGTGGCTGGCCCGCGTCGATGGTGGTGGCTGGGTGGACGATGGTAGTCTTAATTTGTTTTAAATATAAGAGCATTATTGTCCAAAAGCTTAATAAACAAGGGTAAATTGAAAGAAATATTAATGAAATTTATTTTACAATAGAGGATTATATTGACAACCAAACATGATAATTAAGTAATATAAGATGAACATACCTAGTAATATTCATTACCTCCAACCGAACGCCCCCTTTCAAGATTCCAAGGTTCAATATAGATGACATAACTCTCTGGTTTGTTAGATGAGAGTAAAGATATGCAGTCTCTCTGTGCTCCGGTAGGTTCGTCAGGTAGTTGATGTCTTTTATGTTCTACTCAATAAAGATGATGTTCAGATTCAATGTCATAAACAAGTCGCTTAAATTTGTTGACTATAAAGAAGAGGGTTACAATTTTTAAAACTTAATGTGAAATGACAAAGGAAAATTTCCGATGGTGTTCATTTTTTATACTACCATAAATTTGAAAGTATGCTGGGATACATAATAAAGTCTATCCTTTCTAATTTTTTTTCCACAAACGGAAAATGATGGTGATTGTATACTTGTACTATTATAGAGGCTTAAACACAACTTCGTTGAATGGACGAAAATTATTTCTATGAACATTATTAATTGCAGTTTAATGTGCATATTTCATGGAAAATCAAAATTGAGGAAGTCAACGGTCAACAATGAAGTAAATAACTAAATATATTATTACTCAATCAAATATACTATTTTATTCAAAAATAATTCTTTTAATAACATTAAAAATGTAAAACACTTTTAATTGGATCATAATTCCAATTATTCACTTAATTGATCAAAACTTTAATATTAATGTATTATAATATATTAAAGCTTTTAATATGGTGTAATTTATATGTAATAAGTATAATTGTATTCGTATATTTATTTAATTAGGTTATTCTAAAAATTTAACTTTTTCTATTTTAAATTTTTTTATATGTAAAATAATAGAAACTCCCCCATTATTTACATTTCACAAATATTTCATTATAGTCCAGGTTCCAAAATAGGTTCTAAACAGGTTCAAAAAACAGGTTCCAAAACAGGTTTCAAACAGGTTCCAAAATAAGTTCCAAAGCAGGTTCCAAATAGGTTCCAAAACAGGTTCCAAACAGGTTCTAAAACAGGTTTCAAAGCAGGTTCCAAATAAGTTCCAAAACAGGTTCCAAATAGGTTCTAAACAGGTTCCAAAACAGGTTCCAAACCGGGTACCCCCTACAGGTTCCAAATAGGGTACCCTTTTTACAGGTTCCGATTCCGGTTCCGGTTCCTCCACATGCAAGAACCGGAACTGGAACCGCAAAGTACCGGTTTCAATAAATTGGAACCGGAACCTACCCGCACAGTGCGGGTTCTGGGTAGGTTCCGGTTCTACCCGCTACCCGTTCTCACCCATAGAAAATTCTCTCCAAAAGTTTTTTCCTCTTCAGTTTTTTAATTTTTTTTTTCAAATTTTTATAATTTTTTACAATTTGGGTTGGAAGTGTTTGAAATTTGTGGCGGTGGTGATGGCTGTATTTGGTGGTTCTGGTGGCGAGTTTGGAGAGCGTCGGAATTGCACCCGGCCGAGACAAGAACAATTTCATTTTTCTGTTCATAGGTTTCAGCAATGGGTTTTATGGGTTTGATTTTTGATATTTTTTTTCTTCTTCTCTTGTGCTTATTATGACTATGATTGTTTAGTTGAGATGTAAGATGAATTTGATTATGGAGTTGAGATGGAGGATGAATTTTGAATGTGGTGTTAAAATGGGGGATGAATTTCAATTGTGTTTGAATTTATGGGAGGTGATTTTTTTCAGGGGATTCTGGATGAATCTGGGTTAGAATTTGAATTAATGGGAGTTGATAGTTTCTTCAAATCTTGGTTGAATGAAAGATTGCAGTAGTCATTCACTCGAATAGTTTATGAGCATCCTCTTAAGCATCTGTAAAAGAGCTGCGATTCCGATTTCACCAAACGTCTCCTTCATCTGCAACTTTCACTACATATTCTATAAAAGTCTACATCCTCCAAGGAGCTTCGGAAAGAAATTCAGACATTTCAAGCAGGGATATTTCATTCGATGAACAAATATACCTCCCTTTTGCGTTGGGATATTCAAGAAGGAAAATATGAGCGCTAGCCACATCATCTATGTGTACCGAATTTGATTTTATAATAGATTTATACCAACGCTGATCACCTGCAAATAATATAACCATTCATAATTATACATATAATTATAATTAATGGTAATTAGAATGATGGATACTTAATAAAGAGTTTCAATTTTGCACTAAATAAAGTTTAGCAAACAATATATATGTATACCTAAGATCAGACACATTGCCATGTAATCTGAAGAAGGAAAAGCAGGACAAATGAATGGACCGATGACGGAAAAAGGGACCACACTCACAAGATCCAAGCCGTTCTTATCTGGCAGCCCTTGTCTTAGCGGCCACATAAGAAATTCCAATTAATGGACCGCTGACCGAAAAAGGGGCCACACTCACAAGATCCAAGCCGTTCTTATCAGGCAGCCCTTGTCTTAGCGGCCACATAAGAAATTCCAATTAGATTTAGACTTATGGTGATGATGACAGATCTAGATGCATAACAGGTGAGTTCTCAAAGGTATTGTTCGAGTTCTCAGAGATATTGTTCGCTTTAAGCCCTAAGACCTGTATGATTTTATCCTTAATCTCCTAAATCTCCCAAAGGGGTAACGGGCTTGGGAGTAGCCTAAACCCTCTTTCTAGCATCAATTGTTGATGTATGCAGGATCTAAACACATGATACATGAGTTCTCAGAGATATTGTCCATTTTGGATTCTGAGGCCCGCATGGTTTTGTTTTAAAAAGAAGCCTCTATATGGTGAGGACGTTCTTGTGCTAAATAAGCGACTAAGACCCTCGTCTCCTAATCGATGTGAGACTTTGACACCAACACCTTCTATAGAACTCTCTGTCACTTTGTGAACTCTCGTCCACAATCTCTTGATCATTGTCGCTGAAAATGACTACAGATGCACTAAATGTGTAACTATAAACGAGTTATTTCACTATATTTTAATTCACTCCCACGTTGAGATTGTGAAAGAAAGTTTGTGAGAAGAGGTTATGGATATAACATTACTCTTTGGGTGCGTTTGGTTCAGGGAATGTTGGATTACTGAAATTTTATTTTACCTTAAAGATTACTAGAAATCTTTAGGAAAATGTGTTTGGTTAGTTGGTGGGTATGTTTTATTAAAATGTTTGGTTAGGGAGAATAAATTGGTGGGTATATTACTTAAATTACTAAATTGCCCTCTTTTTAAATATTAATATAATATTTTTTTTATTATTAATTTTTGAATAATTCTTTTAACCCCCAATATTTCAGATTTAGCTAAAACACCCCACTTATATAAAACTTTAATTTATGACAAAATCACCCCCATCCCCTGCTGCTGCATGTCGCCACCGCAAACCACCACCAAAAGTCTCTGAAAGTCATCGTAAGTAGCTGATCGTGACCACGAGGCTCCAGCCGTTTCTAGCCTGATATGGCCATTTTCGGCCATCAATATAGTCGAAAACGACCATATCGAAGCCTCCCGGAACCTCCCAGCGAATCTCAGTCATTTTTAGGGACTCCAACGGTGGTCCGTGGTGGTTGGCCCGCTGTCGATGGTGGTGGCTGGGTGACGATGGTAGTCTGTAATTTGTTTTAAATATAAGAGCATTATTGTCCAAAAGCTTAATTAAACAAGGGTAAAATTGAAATGAAATATTAATGAAATTTATTTTAAAATAGAGGCATTATACTTGACAACCAAACATGATAATTAAGTAATATAAGATGACATAACCCTAGTAATCTTTCATTACCTCCAACCGAACGCCCCCTTTCAATATTCCTAAGGTTCAATATAAGATGACATAACTCTCTGGTTTGTCTAGATATGCAGTAAAGATATGCAGTCTCTCTGTTGCTCCCGGTAGGTTCGTCAGGTAGTTGATGTCTCTTTTATGTTCTACTCAATAAAGCATGAGTTCAGATTCAATGTCTATAAACAAGTAGGCTTTTAATTTTTGACTATAAACAGAGGGTTACAATATTAAAACTTAATGTGAAATGAAAAGGAAATATTTCCTATGCGTGTTCATTTTTACTACTACCATAAATTTGAAAGTTTGCTTGGATACATAATAAGTCTTATCCTTTCTAATTTTTTTTCCAAAACGGAAATGATGTTGATTGTATAACTTTGACTATATATAGAGGCTAAACTTACAACTTCAGGTTGAATGGAATGAAAATATTTTCTATGAACATTTATTAATTGCAGTTTACTTTGATTAATTTGCATGGAAAATCAAAATTGAGAAGTCAACGGTCAACAATTAT
>NW_022196271.1:0-13556 GCF_008641045.1 Pistacia vera
TATATATATGTGTGTTACTGTAAGAAACGAAACAGGCGGCGTGCTGTTATTCCAGCTTGTGTAGTGGTTTTTGACGAATATGAGAAAAGTAATACTATAAGTAAAAGAAAAAAAGGTTGTAACACAGTGAGGGAGACGAAAGTGGCGTGAAATTGGTTAGAGAAAAGAGGATGTCTTTTTTTTGTTGGAAATTAATATATCTTCTAGAAATAGATTTTTAAATTCCGTTGATTTTTTAGTATTTTGTTTCGTTAATGGTGGCTCCTCCGGATCCGGATTCAGATAGTGTCTTGGGTGGTACGTAATTATTCATTAGACTCTCTTCATTCAGGCAAAAAACAATGCTGTAACATGATTTACATACTAAAATCTTTAAATTATATTATTTAATATTTCAAAAAATACTTTCAAAACGACATATTCCCACCCAAGGTTTGACGAAATCTCAAGTTAGTACCATTGGTTCCATTTATTCCAGATTCTCACCCTTAAAGTGATGAAAAAACGTTTGATGTAACGGTAAAGGGGTAAATTGGTCATTTTATATGGGCAGCGCACGTTAGCAAACCACCGCCTCTAACAGTCCTCCGGTGCACATTAGCAACTGTCGTTCCCGATGTTTTTTGTTCTTTTTCGACGATTTTTCCATCCAAAATCACTCTTGTCACCACCATTTGAACCTCCATCCTCCCCTCTACAAAACCATAACATTCACAACCCCTTATCACTCGTCGATCTCTGGCCACGGCAACGAAAAACAACCGATGAACACGAACTCTCGGCCAACAAATGACGACGAAACGGTTGCTGGGGACATAGGGGTTTTATAGATTTGGGGACGGTGGTTGCATTGGTGGTGTCCAATTGGATTTTCACCGTCGGAATCGATCGGAATCCGGTGAAGAACACCGAAACCCTAAGCCTAACAGTGCCGGCGATTAGAGGGGCAAATGAGTCAGGAACCAGAGGGGTTTTGGACGATGGACTATGGGGAAGGCGATGGAGGTGACCAGGGGGTTCGACGTCATCGGAAACAGCCCAGATCGGGCTATTTCCGACGAGGGTGTATTGTGACCGAGGGTGTTTTTGATATAATTTGAAAATAAAATGGTAAGTTGTAATTCTACTAATTTAGGTGTTAAAACATAATTTATTAATTTAGGGTTAAGGGTATTATGATAATTACACCCTCTAAACCCTAAAAATTCATAACACTGTTACTTTAAGGGTGAGAATCTGGAATAAATGGAACTAATGGTACTAACTTGGGATTTCGTCAAACCTTGGGTGGAAATATGTCGTTTACTCTTAGATTAAATTGATTCCTTCAATTATAAATTAGGAGTAATGATAAATGTATAAACAAATATTAAAAAGATTTATGTAGGAAACTAACATGATAGACAATGAATGAAAGAATTAATATAATGAGTTTGATGTTTTTTATTAAGTCTTCTATTCATTTTGTGTCACGTAGTTTTTACACAAATTTTGGTAAAATTTGTTTAAATTATTTTATATTCATTTCTTTGTTAATTATTAGTTTTCTTAATACACATTTTTAACATTTTCCATTTAAATAACATTTTAATTAAAAACTACGATTAAATGCAAAAGATGCGCATATTAAATGCGTCGAAACTTATAGAAGGTTTTAGCAAAAGCTTCACGGATACTACAGTACAATCGAGACTCCCGAAAACCAGTAAATAATTAAATATAAGGTGCTAAAGGTCAAAACTGTAAATAATGAACCAGTGAATTAAGGGGCTATTATTGTAAATCTGAGCTGTAAAGATTCCAATAATTAGAAAAAAAAAAAAAAAAAAATTGCACTCTAATTGAGTGGTTAGTGATAAATCATTTTATTATTTATTTATTTTGTTTGGATTGGGGTATATTCTTTTGAAAATTGTAAATATATTATTGAATTATTTTTTGACAAAAAATTAAGTACGTAAACAAACTACCTATTTTCCTAATAAAAAAAGAGCTTTTTATATTTGTGATGATCCACTCAGTGCCAGGTTATATAAATTTTTTAATTTTATATGGGAGAGTTTAATTGGTGGTGGATGGTTGAGGACATAAGCATAAGCATGCGTGAAGTCGCTTCCCAAACCATCCAGATTGGCAAACAATAAACAAGTGTGTCACATGGACTACATGACGTGTTCAACTAAAATATGTCAAAAGTTTTTCTCCAGTAGTCTGAGATTGGTAAGGACCAGGATCTTCATCTGACTTTTCTCCTTAACAAAATAAGTTTCATCAAGAACGTTTTCTGCACGGTAGAAGGCTGTAACTTTTATGTAAAGCTCAATGTATAATTTGTGATTAAATTCAGATCACACATAAAAAGAGGTTTTTATTTTGGTTTCTGGAAAACTTGATAATGTCTCCCGTCTTCAAGTAAATAAATGGCCCACTTTTTTTCAGCTTCATTGGATGTTAGACACGTGTCTTTCTAGACAAACAAACATTATTGTATTTACATAACGAGTCTAGACCATTCTGTTATCCTTAAAAAAAGGAATGGTTTTAAATGGTTCTGTTATGTTTAATAATTTAGGAACATCATAGGCTTAGGTTCTTGTCCGTCCCAATTTAGTTGGGTTGAATTGGATTAATTTTGGTAAATTCATTAAGCCATTTACCTTTTAAATTATTATAAAAATAATATTTAATTTATTAGATAATAATATAATATGAAATTCAGAAAGGAAAAGTCATTGTCCAACCAACACTGTTGCCATTACCAGTCACCATTGACATTGTCCATTGCTGAAGCTCTTGGGCAAATACCATTTACACGAAATGTTCTTTACCTCTAGATCTAAACCATGTCGGTCTTCATTTAAAAAATAAAAAATGTTTAACACAGGAGGCAATTAAAGTTTTGGTTGGTGGAACTTTGACATTCTCCTCAAGCTATCTTAGACTTCCATTTTCAGTCGGAGTTGTAAGAATACCTATATTCTAGCAGCAGACTTTTACTTTTTATTAAATTATTAATATAGATAATAAATTATTATTCATATTATAAAATGATTATAATAAGTAACCCGTCACTCCAATGCAATCCATTCCAAAACTTTATATGATAGATGCAGGTGGATTGGATAATTTTTTTATGGGACAAGTTCACGAAATTTGCATCAGACATCACTCAAATGGTCTAAATTTTATCGTTGGCACCAAATTATTGAGTCTTATCATTTTATAAAGCCCAAATACAAAATATCTATTACATAACCGAAGGTTATAGCCCAATTCCAATTGAGTTTACATTAAGATCCGTACTACGGGCCAGCCCACTACACCAACCAAGCTAGTCACTAAGTAGAGTGTCCAATCTCACTAAGGTTAGTCACGAAATTTGCATAGACATCAATCAAATGGCCTAACTTTATCGTTGGCATCCCAAACCCAAAGTAGTATTATTCTCATTTCATTTTGGAACAGATTACTACAACTTACATAACTATACTCGAAATATTTTTCAATTCATTGTAATACAAGTATGATAATTTTCCATCTAATTTGGAGTTTAACTGACGAGCAATGAATCCACTGTACTGATCTTCATACGCCTTAATGCAAATGTCGATGACCTTTCTTGACATGTGGTCTTCCAGATAAAATGGCTGCTCCAGCAATTCATCAAGTGGCATCCACTGAAGACAAAGATTTCAGCTACAGAAAGAAGAGATCACCACAATATAAATAGAGAAAGCAAATGTGAAGTTGAACCTCAATTACCTTGGCAGCTTGAAGCTCCTTCTCATCAATGGTGATTTCAGAGGACAATGGCTTCAGCATGCACACGAAGAGTATGTCTGACTTCTCAAAAGCTACAAGGTGAGCATGTCTATCGAGTTGCACGCGCACACAGAAGTGGATCGAGTTAAAATCAAAATTTTAAATATATATTTAATATGTTTTGAGGCGATAGACGAAAACTTTACCGGAAAGCAACCATTTCCTGGAAAATTGTGTCAACCTGTAAATAGAGAATACAATTTAATAAAGTAGATAATATATAATAGCCATTTCAGAAAAAATGATAGTTTGTAAATTGTTATGTTCTTACACCAGTTTCTTCTTTCACTTCTCTTATAGCTCCCGAGAATATATCTTCAGACTGATATGAATCAAGAAAAGCGCATGTTCGTTACAAACATTTGTGAATATAATAGGAAAAAGAATTTGACACAGTAGAATAGATTCTACAGTTAATCCATTAATTGAAACATGAGAGGTATCACCTTGTTGATATAACCAGTGGGCAACTTCCACACACCGGAGCAACTACAGGGACATTTTTCTTTCACCACAAGGACCTAAATGTTGTAAATTCGCAGTACAAAAAGAAGGGTTATGAAATGGAACAAATAGATAAAAAGGCAAGATGAAAAATTGCTGTTGATAAAAACCTCTCTTTTGTCGTTGAGCACGAATCCTGCCACGCCAATTTGATGCGAAGGGCTGGCAGGAAGCATGCATGGCTCATCAGGAATCCAGTATGTTAACGTAACGTATCCTGGTTCAGCATGGTGATATGTGAAACCTTCCTGAAAATTAGTTTTGACTTATTAAAATTTCGAGATAGTGAATAGGACACAACGAACAAAATTCCTTAGATCAATTGCAGAGGGAACTTCTGTGAGACAACGTAGCATTAATTGCATTATTACCTGAACTGCTATTGGAACAAGATCAGCTTGCTCTGATAGTATCTTGAGCCATACTCCCTTCTTACCCTGCATTTCCCAGAAATTTACACACGATTACACGTCTTTTGAATTGTGAATGCACATTTGGGATGATCTGATGGTTAAAAGAATGTGTTTGTGTTATTTATAGAATCTGTTAATTGTACACTCGTGCACAAACCTTCATTTTCCAGTTGGATAGAGAAGCACGAAGAGCAGACACAAAGGCGTTTGCACTTGAGGGTAAGCTTTCTGGATCAATAATAACTCCACCGTATTCATCATCACATGCGTAAAGAAATTCCGAAGCCAAATTCAGTGCTGATATGTCTGCTGACAGAACATTAACTCCCTTTTTCTTGATTACACAGCCAACCCCAAGAAATGGCACGGGCGAAGAAGTAAACTTAGCAGTTGAGGATATTAAGGAATTCTGCGAGAAAACTGAACAACACTATGAATCATTTTATTTTATGGGAAATTGTAATATAATGTGATGATCACTTGAACATTACATACCTTTTGACAGCCTTGAGAAAGCACAGGCTTTTGGCCATGGAATTCTGGACTCCCTCACAAAGCTCTGGCAGTAACATCCTGCCAATCTTGAGCCATCCAACACCGGTGCCATCATCTTTGTTGTTAAAACAAATTATGAGGGACTGAGTTTCCATGAGCATATATATAATAAATATGACATTAATGCAAAAGAATGCTTGTGGGTATGTAGAAAAATTATTGGGTGAATATTTGAAGGGAATAAGCATCCAGTAGCACAAGTAGGTCGAAAGAAAGAGATGTAGAACAAAGATGTGGTCGCTAAGATACTGTTGCAAGAGGATGAGAATTATTCTCTCCATGTCAACACATCATGGACTCCCTTTACATCAATTTGCATACTTAATTGATCAATTTATAACATGTTATTTCAAAAGGGAATGTTTATCATTTTTTGGGATTTCAATATTCCATTTCTGATACTTATTCTGGTATAATTTGTGATTGTAGAGGCTTATAGAGTTTCTCCACTTGGTATCATTCAAGATATCGTTCGTACTTCTATTCTTCTTTCCGTTTCATTGAACTTGACGCTTCAATAAACAAATATACTGCACCTCGTGTGCTTTGTTAGGCCACTGCCCACTATTACAATATCTTCGAACATTCTAGCATTCTTTTATTCAGTGTTTCCTGTTTACTATGTATATAATTAAAAGGGCAATACTATGCTTACAATCTAATCTTATAAACTTTTCTTTATAATCTTGATATGATAGTTTGTAATAGGTTTCGTCTGTCTTCTTGCGAACTGATCGATTACGAGCTGTCATATCCGATGTGAAAGAAAGTTTATAGAATTAGATTGTGAGTCATTTTTTATTGTAATTAGAATAAGAGTAAACTACATGTTCCCACCCAAAGACTAGCGAAATCTCAAGTTTCCACCCTTGATTTTATTTATTTCAGATTTCTACCCTTAAATTAACAAAAAATCATATAATGTGACGGTCAAAGGGTAAAATGATAATTTAAACTTCATTAAATCTGAAATAATAATAAAAGTTTCAAAATAACCCTCTATATCCCAAATTTCTCACAAGCACCCCTGACCAGTGACCTCCCTCATGGCTGTCGGAAAAATCCAGATCTAGCAGGATTCCGGTGTTGTTGGACATCACCGCCACCACAACTAGCTTCCCCCACTCATCGCCAACAAAACCCCTGCATCCCCCAACCTCGTTCGCCTCCATTTTGGCCAAATTTGAGCATTTTCTCTACGATTTACCCCTCCTTCATGGCCGCTGGAAAAAATCCAGATCTAGCTAGATGGCTGGATCTAAGCGATTTTCCCTCCCTCACTGTTGCCGGAAAAATCAAGTTATAGTGGGGTTAAATGTAATTTATTAATTTATTTGTTAAGGACAGTTTAGTAATAACACTTTTTGTACTGTACCAAAATTAAAAATTATTAACGGTGTTAATTTAAGGGTGAGAATTGAAATAAATGAAACCAAGGGTGAAAACTTGAGATTTCGCTTGATCTTTGGGTGGGAATAGTCGTTTGGCATTTGGATCATATAATATTTTATTATAGGGGTATATTATATTAATGGATAGAAAATTCACCTTGAAAATTACTAGGAATGTTTAGAAAATGTGTTTGATTAGTTTGAATAAATTGGTGAATAATATGTTTGATTGGGAAGATAAATGGGTAGGCACGTTATGTAGATTACTAAATTGCCCTCATTTTTTAAATTTAATATAATAGTATTTTTTTTTTTTTGAATCATTCTTTTAACCCCTTATATTTGAAATTTTGCTAAAATACCCCAGCCATATAAAACTTTAATTTGTAGCAAAATCATCCCCACCCACCCCAAGCCACTACTGACAACCAGCCACCAGCGTTGTCCATCGTCGACAGTTGACGAAATGGCGCACGACTGGTTGTATATGGGTAATTGTGCATTAAAAAAACTGGAAATGACCATGGATCACAAATCAATGGCAAAAAAACAACCAGATCTATGGCCATTTCACGGCCACAAATCTGGCCGTGAAACGACCACATATTTGGTTGTGAAATAGCCATAAAAAAGCTAGATCCATGGCCAGAAAAGGCCTTACCAATGCATGACCAGCAAGATCTCGCTAGTTGTGCACCATTACAGCGATTGATGCCTGTGGCCGGCGGTGGTCTTGGGTGGTTGGGGGTATTTTGTTAGCTTTTAAACTTTTTTATAACTAGAGTGTTTTAGCTAATTTCTCGAATGTAGGGGGTTGGGTAATTGTTATTTGATAGACATTTGATGGCAATTATGTTCGAAATGGTTTTTAATTAAGGACAAAATAGGTAGAAAAATCATATAACTTCAGTAATGTTTTAATAACACCCCCTAATAAGGTAATAAGATTACTTCCTATATTACCAACAGTAAATACTATTTACAATAAAAAATTACCATAATATTTTATTACTTTCAAACCAAACACATGAATCTTATAAAATAAACAAACATTACCCGTTATCTTATATACCCCCATCCAAACAGCCCCTTGGAATAAAATTCTATTAAGAATTTATGAGAAAATTAAAATACGTGGCAAACAAAGATGGAGCGCATCAATTAAAAATGTAAATAAGGTGAGGTCAAAATCAGACAATCCAACGACTGATAATTCTAAGAGAATTAAGACTATAATCAGTTAAACGGCTAAGATTAAATCAGGCAAACAATATCATTAGACGGACCAGATTGATCACTCGTGTCCATTTTTTCATTGGGCAATCACATTTCTCAACTCTACGAGACTCCCCCTCTTTCTTTTGAGCCAGCCAGTTTCATCACTCGTCCGTACGAACTAGGGTTTGACAGTGACCTACGATCACCATGTACAGAACCGCTGCCTCTCGCCTTCGCTCTCTCAAGGTCAGTACTCGCTTATCCATCCTCCTGAAGCCCTAATTAAACCCGTTGGTTTCATTTTTATTACTCAACGTATTGGAGTAAAAGCTACTTGGATTCGCTGCCTGTATGTTAGTTGATAGTTGAATCTGTGTTTGCTTGGATTTTTGGCTTGTAGATCTGTCTGTACGTCGCTGGAATTTTATGCTTCTTATCAGAATAGTTATGTTGTTTGATAGTTTTGTATTTAACAAAATGTTAAAGATGAAAAAATTACTAGTTTTATGAAAGAAAGCATATTGATGCTGTATTTTCTTTTCCACGAAACGTAAACACATTACTTGCATCACGGTCAAACCGTAGGAATTGTATATTATGTTTCATTATGTATGAAGAAATCAAATAATGGAAGTATGGAACTGAAATTGGAGGATCCGGTGATTTGATTACTGTTCATATACATATATATATATATTCATGTGATGAAACTGGTACCTATTAGGTTTATTCCCTTGCTCACTTTCTCTAGAAATTTAGATAAATTTGTAATAAGAATGTAGTGTTGCTATATGCTTCTTGCTTCCTGGTGAGAAAATTAATTGAAGGTTGAAGAATTGCAAGGTTGAATTTTTATTGTAAGTTACTTAATAATTTTAGAAGAGATAATGTGATGGATAAGTACCACTGTAACTGGATAGTGTCATATAGGGTTTATTAGTTGCATGAGTAATTAAATTATATGGATTTTCTCTTTCATTCACAGTTTATCCAATGCTATACACTTGTATATATTGACATATGATGGTTATCTTATGTGGTGGAAATGTTTGATGTTACAATTAATTGTGAGAACAGGACCATGTGCGTGGTAGGATACCTGCGGCCACAAGATTCGCCAGTTCTAGTGCTGTTGCCACAAGTTCATACTCTTCAGGTGGTCTCTTTAGCTGGTTGACTGGGGAGCGATCCAAATCTTCACCTCCTTTGGACTTTCCACTTCCGGGTGTCTCTCTTCCACCTTCATTGCCTGATTATGTTGAACCGGCTAAAACCAAGATTACGACTCTCCCAAATGGTGTCAAAATTGCCTCGGAAACATCAGTGGTATGCATGCAAATACTTTTTCATAGACAACTTGTTTTCTAATTCAAGGCCCTTTGTTCTTGAGGGGAATTTATTTTATACTTTATCAAGAAAGTTTGTTTCCTTCTTTTGCCAATCAGAGCCCTGCTGCCTCAATAGGTTTATATGTTGATTGTGGCTCAATCTATGAGTCACCAATCTCATTTGGAGCCACACACTTGCTTGAGCGCATGGCCTTTAGAAGCACAAGAAACCGGAGCCACCTGCGTATTGTGCGGGAAGTGGAGGCAATTGGTGGCAATGTCCAAGCCTCAGCTTCTAGGGAACAGATGGGATACACTTTTGATGCTCTGAAAACTTATGTTCCTGAAATGGTGGAGCTGCTTATTGACTGTGTGAGGAACCCTGTTTTCCTGGATTGGGAGGTTAATGAGCAGGTATTTTCATTATTTTGTTTGCACTTGCTTACATTTCTAATGTCAATTTAGATTGTTGCCTGCTCGAAAGTGATATTTTCCTTCTGCAGCTCCTGAAGGTGAAATCGGAGATCACCGATGCTTCCAAAAATCCCCAAGGCTTGCTTTTGGAAGCAATTCACTCTGCCGCTTATTCTGGTGCATTGGCTAATCCTCTTCTAGCCCCAGAATCTGCCATAAGTAGATTGAATAGTACAATTTTGGAGGAATTTGTTGCTGTAAGTCTAATATGTTTGAATTTATTTCTTATGCAAATTATATTTGTTTGAATTTATTGTAATTTCCTATTTGCAACTTTTTGCATTCTTACTCTGAAGTTTTGTATGAGAATTTCAGGAAAATTATACTGCTCCTCGGTTGGTACTTGCAGCTTCCGGTGTTGAACATGAGCAGCTGTTATCTGTAGCAGAACCTCTTTTATCAGACCTACCGAGTGTTCCTTGTCCCCAAGAGCCAAAATCTGTGTACACTGGAGGTGATTATCGCTGTCAAGCTGATTCAGGGGTATGTATTGTAGATGTCATGCATCAAAAACTTAAATCTTCTGCCTTTATTAACCTTCTAAAAGGTTTTTAAGTGCAATTTTTCCTTCCAGGACCAGAGAACCCATTTTGTTCTTGCATTTGAACTTCCTGGTGGTTGGCATAAAGAGAAGGAAGCTATGGCTTTGACTGTTCTTCAGGTTCTGATAGTGGACTACCATATCATTTCAATATTCTTAATATTACCTTTTTACCTTTTAAACATTTAACAAGCACATTTTTAGGGTTCTGTTATCTTGGTGGTTCCCTTAATTTGTGTCTATATTTTTCTAGAGGCTTCTTATTGAAAATTTAAGTTGAAAAGCAATAGTAAATATAATGTGTTGTAGATGCTACTGGGAGGTGGTGGATCATTCTCAGCAGGAGGGCCTGGAAAAGGAATGTACTCGAGGCTATGTAAGTTGATCCTATTATCCTTGATCCCTTATCAGTGTACTATTGAATTTTAAGTAGCAATAATGGGATGCGTAAATTTGAAGTTATGTCTGTAGTGTGTGCTTATTCAGTTGTCTGCTTGTTCTGTTTCTTATAGCTCTTTTTTATTGTTACAACTTTTATAGTTTCGTATTGAGAGAAATGTTATGTTTAGTGGATAAATTCGTTTACTTGTGTTTATTTGTAGTTTTTCGTTTAAGCAGTGCTCTCAATATTATGATAGTTGCATCACTTATCTGCAACTATGTCACTGGCATATAATTTATTCGTGCTAAGCTGATGAACAGATCTTCGTGTTTTGAATGAGTATGCGCAAGTTCAGTCATTTTCAGCATTCAACAACATCTACAATCATAGTGCCATATTTGGTATTCAGGCTACCACTGTAAGCCTCCATTCTGAACTTCAACTATTTGAGTTTGTTTATTTACTTTCAAAAGAATTTTGTTAGGAGATTCTGGTTTATGGCAAACTTTTTTACAGCTATACTCCTATATCTCCACGAACTTTTATTATGCTAGCCACTAGCCTAGGTACAAATGCAACCACCCACCCCTGAATAAAGAGGTGAGAGAAGAAACCAAATCATTCCTTCCTCCGGAATGGTGATATGAAAGCGCCCAGTGATTGTTTGTGTGACCTTTTTAAAATATAAAGCTCTAGGAATTTCACATCATCCTTTAGTCATGAAAGTAGTTTTGGATCAGCCATGTCAGTAACTTCTGCTTCAGATATCTCTATTGAAGATGCTTGTATCTGGATACAGGGTTCTGATTTTGTATCAAAAGCTATTGATGTAGCAGCGAAGGAGCTTATTGCAGTCGCCACTCCTGGAGAAGGTTTCCTGCCAATCTTTACCTTGTTCAGTAACGTTTCTTGCTAAGAACATTTGATTTGTTAGCCCAATACTGACTAACACTTTGCATTCTCTTTTCTGTGAAGTTGATCAAGTACAGCTAGATCGTGCTAAACAATCAACCAAGTCTGCAATTTTGATGAATTTGGAATCCAGAGTATGCTAACTTTTTCTTTCAATTCTTGATCTCGGATATAAATTGTACTTTTTTTTGTTAATTTTTTTCTGCTCAAGATTCTGAAATTCTTATTCATCTATTTTTTCTTATTGTGCAGATGATTGTATCTGAAGATATAGGTAGACAAGTTTTGACATATGGTGACAGGTATGGCTAGAGTCATGATATCAATTTATCGTTCACTCAGAGGGTATATAAACTATTACAATTAACCCTCAAAGGATCTGTTTCTGTATATTATCTATTTCCTGTGCATCATGTACTTCATTGTGTATGTATATTGACACGCAGTATTCAGCATCTGCTAGAGAAGTCGGTAAGATATAGTTACTTGACTTTAACTATGAGGAAGAGAATGCAGGGAATCAGCACAAGAGATGTCATTTTGCTTTGAATCATGTGATCATGTCAGTGTCAGAAAAACTGTCTGGAATTTGTGAGAGCATGAGAATGTTGCTTTGTACAGGTTATGACAGTTTTCATAGTTGTAATGTACGGTCTAGAGTCTCAAATTTAAAAGGTCTAGTTTAGATAATGATCTTTTCCCCACTTTTTAATGTCATAGCTGGTGAAATTTTGTAATCTATGCCCATTTGATCTTTAAGCAGTACCTAGTATATATGAAAAACATTTGATTGGAAAGATATTTGATCTCTGTTGATGACAAAAGGAGCAGACTGATTTTCACTGTGGCCTTTGGTAAAATAATGACTCACTTCGATCCCAATACCTGTTCTTTAATGCACATTTGCAGTTTTATCACATGAGACTGTAATATGATGTTTTCCTCTTAAATTATTTGTTGTTTCTTAGGAAACCTGTGGATCACTTCTTGAAGGCCGTGGATGATGTTACAGTGAAGGATATTACTTCAATAGCCCAGAAGCTTCTTTCATCCCCACTGACAATGGCATCATATGGAGATGGTATTTTATGGGTTTATTCAAAGTATTCTATTCTGGTTCATTGGTTTTCTTGAGTGTTTTATCTATATATTTCTTCCTCTTGTTTTGCAGTCATTAATGTCCCAAGCTATGATTCTGTCAGCAACAAGTTCAAGTCATAATTAAATTGCTTTCCTGTGTTGAACCGGGCAGGCACCAGACCTGTTGTCTATATTACTTTGCATCTGCATACCTTCAAGCTTTTTTACGGCCAATGCAGTTGACAATAAGATAAATTTTAGACATTCCCATTTTTATGAATAATTTGGTGCGCTAAGCATAACAAGCCAGCATTTTGATGTATTTACTGGCGTCCAAGGTCATATTCTTTTGTAGTTTGGTCTACCATTTACCGAAATAGCTGGTTGATAATACAATTTTCAATGGCGACCGAAGTTGATGGAATTGCTGTTAGTGTTCCTGATCCATAATTTATTTCGGTAATTCTGTTCTTGGTCATGTCAAGTTTTGACTTTCTCTTGGCCCTTGTATTCTGGATGAACTACTGAAGACTTGTTGAGAGTAAAGATGGGTTTCTTATGACTTATTTTGATGTTAAAGTTGTGGATTAATGTGTGGTTTGATTATCTATATGCTAATAAGCAAATTTCAACTCTTATTGCAGCGTAAACCTTTGGGGATTACTTTTTATTATTATGCTTCTTTTCTCTTTTTACAACGAAGATATATTCCAATGCTTGGAAAACTCGTTTTTATCTGAATATAAGATTTTATTAACAGTTTATAGAATGGTTCCTAGCCTAGGACGATGGAAGTCAAGTGAAATGAAATGATGATTGGTAATTAAAGTGTGTGGGCATTGTTTAAGCATTAGATAAACCTAACATCATGGATATGCCAACTCTCTTCCTCTCAGGCCCATTTCTCTTAAGTTGGTTAGCGACTAAACTTTCCTT
>NW_022196272.1:0-75761 GCF_008641045.1 Pistacia vera
CTGTAATCTAGGAAGTAGCGAAATAATTATTTAAAACTCGGTTTCTAGATTGGGGTGCTGTGTTTGTATAATATTTAGAGTTGAACATTCTTGATCAAAGTGTTAATAATATATTTAGAAAGTGGTTAAGCATAACATATAATTGCCCCCTTAAAGCTGCCTAGAATCTAAAGCCAGAATAAAGAAAAAAAAAAATGCTTAACCCTCGTCATTGAGAACGTTCACATGTATCTACTGGGTGACGATTCGCCACGGTGACAAGAAACGACACAAGAACAAGCTCCGCATTGCGCACACGCTTGCCGATGCTCAAAATTAGCTTCTTCTTTCACTGTAGCACAAATTATAATAACAATATTTGAAGCACTAACTTAATTAGGTGGCCTACACCCTTTTAGGCCACAGCAGCATTCCTGGTAACAAGGGGGAGCAAAGAAGGATGGTCCCATGGACCACTTTCTCCAAGCCTAAACGTTTCTTCACATTATCATCACCCAGATTCCCATATTTTGTATGCATTAAACCCCTCGTATTTCAGTTAATATAAAAGGAGACGTGATGCTTCATTACATCCCAGTGTGTATCCATTGAAAATAAGAGATTATGAAAAGTTGTAGCCCAACAAATGGAATGTCTTTGAGTTTGCTTGGTAGTTTATTTAAATAGTATAGGGTTAGGTGGGGGACTGGAAGAAGAGGATATATACATCTCTATCACTTACTTTTCTGTTCTGTCATCTGTGACCTTAAAAGAAAAGTGTGGGTAGGTGGGTGGTGTTGGATAAACAGGAGAAAGAGTAGTGGCCATGGCCCATGAATTTATGTGGAAGAAATGGGGAACACACCAACAGAGCCTAGTAGTAGCCCTACTGTATAAATTATTAGCATCATCAATGTTCCAGTATAATATATATCAAACATTTCTATTAATTTACAAGTATTAATGATGTACTGTGGCAAGAACGATTACTATACCAAACATTTGCATGTAAGATTATACGAACCACTCAGAAGAAGAAGCATTTCTCCCTTTTCTAGCTTTTGAATCGTAACTTACACCAACCTGACTCCCTGTAAAAACGAATGTTGATTCGATGAAATAATTAATGAAGGATAATAAATAAATGAACCCACTGTGCATCTACTCCTTGTTACTGCATTTCCATTTCCTCATCGTCATCTCTTAAAAATTTTCAACCAGACATAGAGGTTGTTAATGTCAAAAATGTCCATCAAAAGAAGCAGAAACATGATTAAATAAAGAAGAGACAAGAAAGGAGGTGGATGGGGAGACAATGATATGCAAAGTAACGAAGATCAAATTAAAAAAAAAACTTGGATTACGGTGGGTGGGAGCATTGGAAATCTCATGTTGGACCTGAAACTAGAATCTCCGGCGCACGTGTACTGCCTTCTGCATCTTATAATTTTCTATGCTTAATCACTTAATTTGTTCCATCATTTGATGTCTTTGATGCAAACTTTGATATTCATATTCCATATGGGCGTCACTTGGGGTGGAAGGTGAGCAGGAAAGAAAACCACTGAAAATGGGAAGTCTTTCTGATTTAGAATTATATAGTATTGAGTAAACGACATATTCCCACCCTAAGGTTTGACGAAATTCTAGTTGGTATCCCAAGTTACATTTATTTCAAATTCTAACCCTTAAAATACATTGTTAGCAATTTTTAGGGTTTAGAAGATGTAATTACCATAATACCCTTAACCCTAAATTAATATATTATGTTTTAACCCCTAAATTAGTAGAATTATAACTTACCATTTTATTTTCAAATTATGTCAAAAACACTCTCAGTCACTACACACCCTCGTTAGAAACATCGAACCCCGTGGTCACCTTCGTCGTCTTCCTCGTAGTCCGTTGTCCAAAACTCTCTGGTTCTCGACTCATTGGCCCCTCCAATCGTCGGCATCGTTAGGCTTACGATTTCGGTATTCTTCGCTGGATTCCGATCGATTTCGGCGTCGAAAATCCAATTGGACATCACCACTGCAACCACCGTCTCCAAATCTATAAAACTCTTATGTCCCTAACAACCGTTACGTTGTTGTTCGTCGGTTGAGAGTTCGTGTTCATCGGCCATTTTTTGGTGAAGTGGTGGACGACAAACGGTGAGCTGCCGTGGTTGGGAAGGTTAGGGGTTTTGTAGGGGAGGATGCGATGAGTCAAGTGATGGTGGTGGTTGGGGTTTTCACAGTTCAAAACGGCCAGAAATCGGTAAAAACCAGTCACATGTCGCGATTGTCGTGGTCGGCGATCAGCTAGTAATGAGGGGTTGTGAATGGTATGGTTTTGTAGAGGGGAGGATGAGAGTTCAAATAGTAGTGATAAGGGTGATTTTAGGTGGAAGAATAGCCGAAAAAAGGGCAAAAAACATCAGGGATGTCGTCTGCTAACGTGTGCTAAATGACTGTTAGAGGTGATAGTCTGCTGACGTGTACTATCTATATAAAATGATCAATTTACCTCTTCATCCTTATATCAAATATTTTTTCTATCACTTTTAAGGGTAAGAATTGGAATAAATATAATTTAGGGTAACAATTTGAGATTTGGTCAACGGTTAGGTGGGAATATGTCGTTTACTCTATAAGTCTATAGTATTAAGCAATTTGCAGGGTTCATTTAAAGATATGGATATTGTGAAAGATTTGCAAGGACCGTAGGTTATGGTTATGATGATGGGGATGTCATTTCATTTCTGCAGCATCACTTCAATTTAATTTACACTTCCTTTTTATGCGCCTCCTACTCCTAACTACCGCCACCGCCACCGCCACCCCCCCACCCCTATATGGTATTTCCAAATTTATAATTCCATATTTAATGTAATTATAATTCCATATTTAATGTAAATACTTACTAATTTATTAATTTTCGTCTTTTCAGATCAGTCACCTCTATAAATACCAATTCATATTTAGTCAGCAAATCAATGCTGCAGTATTTCAACTGTACAAGAGCAACCTCTTTTTTTTCAATAATAAAACAATTAAATAGACCTAATCATCTTGTTCGCAAAGGAGTTAAGAGTTGTTCCATGAAAATTATTGGTGTATTTTTTAAAAAGTTTTGAGTTGTTGATAAGAGTATCCACTAGTTCATTAAAATTTTTTTTCTCTTAGTAATTTTAGAGTTTCAAAGAATCAATTGAGATATGTATAAATTAATTTGAATATTTTCAATCATAACAAAAATAATTATGGTAGAATTTGTTTTTATTGGGTGGTAAGAATTTAGTGGGTTTTCATTCTTAAAAAGAGCAATACAATGATTAATGAATTAATAAATTATGAGTAATATTATATTAACAATTCGTTATAAATTGATTAACTACGAGTTATCACAGTAAAATTACGAGAAAAAGTTTTATGACATAATATTACTCATTAATTATAAATATTTAGGACTAAAAGTACAACAAAGAGCATGCATTCCATCATTAATTACTGAATAAATACACTATGAACGTTGGCCTAACTTGAACTTCTAAGACTTACTGTCATCGACTCATCCGATCGCCCATCACTGACATTAATTAATATAAGGTACGAAAAAAAAGGAGAAAATTTAAGTTCCTTTTCATGGTAAATCTTTTATTAAACTTCATCATCCCCCATCAAAACCTTTTTGGCATAAGCTGATTAATTAATTCCTGACTAAAAAAAAAATCCCCCACTGCCATTGATGCTCCATTCCTGCCTTTTAAAGTTATTATTATTATTATTATTATTATATATTTACCATTTAACAAATAATTCANCTTTGTTAGCATTTTAAATTTTAATAGATGAGGATTTTTAAAAAATTGAAAAAATAATTTTTTAAGTAAAATTAAGTAATGTTTATTAAAATTTTAATAGATACTGTTAACAAATTTATAAATAAAAAATCAAATATACTTAAATCATATAAACATATGGATTATATCATTAATAATATAAATACAATCTATTATTAACATGTATTTTGAGATTTGTATACTTCAAAATTATATTAAATTAAAGAGTAATACTACACCAATAATTTTTTTATACAAACTTTTTTCACAAACTTATGTGACAAAAGATGATTGGGGAAGAGTTTATTTTAAATTTAAAACCATCCAATTATCTTTTGTTATGTAAATTTGTGAGAAAAAGTTTGTATTAAAAAATTGTAGATATAATATTGATAATGTTGTTAAATTAAATAGTGAACGGCGTTTTCCCACCCAAGGTTTGGCGAATTTATAAGTTCTCACCCCTAGTTTCATAAATTGCATATTTTTTACCCTTAAATTAGCATATAACTATTTAATTTAACAGTTAAAAAGGTAAAATTATCATTTCAAAATAACCATTCACTTCTCAAATTCACCCCACCAATGATTTCAGGCCATTCCGGCTTGTTTTCGACACAATCAACCCCTCCTGACAACACAATTACAATCTTGTCAACCCCCACATCAAAACCCCTAACCTCCCCGCTTGATTGAACCCCCTAATCGCCTGTTGTTGTTTTTAGTGTCAATCAACGTTTCATCCAAATTCTAGCAAGTCCTAGCACTAAAACCACCCCCAAGACCACCAATAGTATTGCCGGCTTCCCCCCACCAAAACCCCCAACATCGCCGACTGCAGTTGCCCGCCAATAGCCATCGCCTCTCCCTTAGGTTTTCACATTTTTTGCTACTTTCCAACCAAATTTTGGCACTTCGCCGAGATGCAATCAAGTGGAAAAGTTAGGGGTTTTGGTGATGAGGATAAGGGGATGCTGATGGTGCTGTTGGGGAGATCCAATGGTGCCGGAATCATGCCAGATTCTTGGCTTGGCCGGGATCCTCTAGGGGTTATTTGAGAGAAATTTGAGATGTAGGGGTTACTTTTAGAAAAAATAACAGCATTGATGTAAGGGTGGGAATTTGCAATTTATGAAACTAGGGGTGGGAATTAGATATTTAGGTTCGCCAAACCTTGGGTGGGAAAATGTTGTTTACTCTAAATTAAATAACAAAAATTTACTTAAAATTTTCTAAAATAATAAAAATCTTTCTTTATTTTTAATAAACTTACATCTTTTAGGATCTCCAAAATAGAATTAATACTATCATAAGTTCTATAATACTTTAAAATTTTACATCAGATTATTTTTTTAAAATCATAATACAATTTTTATTATTGTAGGGAAATTAAATTAAATAGTACAGTATCACACTAGAAATAAAACAAAATAAAAATTGGAGGGTACAGCCCACAGCAGGAGAGGCGCAGATAAATCAGAGCGTTAAGTACTCCCTTTGCAGTCTCATCTGTTTTACTTGAGAGTTGTGGTGGTAGTGCTGTTCCGATTTTTTACTTCAGTTGAATTCAAGTTCCCCTATGAAAGTTCAGACTTTACCCAGTAAAGCCGCATTTGCAGCTATGAAAAAAGTGTTCCATTCGTCTCCGGGCCAGCTTTTTAACAGCTCTCAGGTTCCTTCTCTCGCTTTCTGTCCCATATGCACACACGCAAATACACACACAAGTTGAAAAGTGAGTGTTAAAATGATATCTATTTAGCTTATAGCAGTAGATACTACTTTTGGAGAAAAACCTTGCCTTTTGAATTCTGTAGTTGGCTTATAAGTGATATACCATTTGTAAGATTATAAGTTTACCCTTGGTTTGCAGCCAATTTTATAAATGTGTAGAAATGTTTCATTTTATCGAGTTGGATAATTTGAAAAAGGATATGGCATACTTTATCTCTTTAGTGGTCGAATAAAGCCTAAACTATTCTATCTAGATTATGTACACGCTCAACATTTAAGGTACTATTACTGCAATTTTTCCTCGATTTGTTCTGTGTTTCTCTTATTGTTAGTACATGAGTTCACATGATTTTTAGTAAAATTGATCATTGTCTGTCAGGGTGTTTGCAACGTTGGAATGACGGGTGAAGAGTTGATGTTGAAATTGCTGGACAGAAAATGGACATTGAAAAGCCCTGATTCTAAAATTCACCAAATTGTGCTTTCTGCTATACCAGGAAAGCATGGAGATGGGCTATTTGGTAACATTTCCTTTTTAAACAATTCTAGTCCATGTCTTGGTGATCACATGATCAAGAAAGATAAGGATCAATGCTTCTATGTCATTAGAGATGATTTGTTGCATCCTCTGGTAAATGGTAATAAAGCACGAAAATTGGATGGATTGCTTCCTATCCTTGAAGATCATTCTGTGACTGACGTGGTGAGAATTGTGTTTGTTTTGGATGTTAGCTGAAAAAGGCATGTTAGAAATGTCTGTTTTTTTGCTGGTATCTTAGGTTCTATTTATAATTAAGTTGTTAATCACATATGTGGAATCGTCATTCCTCTCAGTGTCCTTACAATTTTAGGGACTTTGAAGACCAAATAACTTTCAACTGAACTGAGACCTTTTCTAGGTTACCTGCGGAGGTTGTCAAAGCGCTCATGCAACAGCTGTGGGTATGCAACTTCTTACACTAGTTACGTTGGGATGTTTCTCTTAATGTTTATTTTGCTAGAAATTCTTTGTTTGGTGAAGTTTCCAAGGTGGGTCTTGCTTCAAATTTCTGATTTGTGTATTTGCAGCTGTTTCATGTGCGGAGAGAGGATTGAAATGTCATTTGCTGCTGCGAGGGGAGCAGCCCGAGGTTCTGACTGGCTATAACCTGATTTCTACAATCTATGGAAATGTCACATATGTGCCAAGATCCCTCTATGCCCAAAGGACCGAAATGCTAAAGTCTCATGCTCATTTGATTGCAGGCAATAATGGTCATGTTGTCTGGTGTAATGACATGTTTGAGGCGTCTTTAACAGGGCAGACACCCTGGGCTTCAGACTTTGTGCAAACTGGTGCTCATAGAGATGCTGACAACTGCTCAAGAAAGGTTGTAATTGTCAATGAAGGAGCAGGAGATTGTGTAGCATTACTAGGTAAGTCAAGCATCACCTTTTTGGTGTTGTCATTACTGCATATCTTATTAGGGCCTCTTTCTGACTTCTGCTAGTGAGCTAGCATATAATCAGATCTTGAACATAGGCTATCATGGACACTTTTACCACCTAAGGCTGATATGACATCTTCCTGTCAGCATTTCTTTCTGAGAACTTGGTGTTACTCTCAGGTCTCATTTCCTAGATTTATCATGCTTGAGGAGGTCTTTTCAATGAGTCACATAAGGTCTGGTCTTAAGCAATTTGGAAATAACCATAAATTGCCTTAATTGTTAATTTTCTACATTGATTTTATTGATTGTTGTCGTTTTTTTATGGAAAGGAAGAGGGATCCTCTGTAAAATGTTGTTTTAAGATGTTAAAGATTTATTTTACATTTTTTTGGCTGTTTTTAAGTTTTGAGTTTTTCTATTGCTGATTACTAATTGGTTGATTGCTAAAATGGGTTGATTCATATGGTTTCTTTCTTTTCTTGTAGGTGTCTTCCGCCTAGTTCAGTACTTATCCCAGGATCATTTACTTGGAAAGAAGAGGGCTGTCAAATTTATTGTGGATGCCGGTACTGGTACAACAGCTGTTGGTTTAGGACTTGGAGCCATATTTTTAGGGTGTGTTCCAGTCTTTGTTATACACTTCTAGTTGAAATAAACCGCCTCAGAGTTTCTGATGATAACATTATTATATTCTGGGACTAAGTTTTTGTCAAGGCATACTCTGCTAGCACATTGAGCAAAGCTATTGTTTTCTCTCAGGCTTCCGTGGGAGGTAACTGCAGTAATGCTTGCTGATACAATTGATGGGTACAGGCAACATGAGGAACGTCTGATTTCTGAGTTTCAGAAGATATTTGGTTTTCTACTCGACGACAACAGTTTAAATAAGGTAGATGGTGGAATCGTGCATTGGGCAGAACGTTGTCAGCCAAGAAAGTGCGTGATTTCTTCTCCTTCTGGTGTATTTAATGGTCTTCTTTGGACCTTACATGTATATTTTTCCTGTGCTCCCTATTTGTGATAGATAACTATTTTTTCAGTTACATGGTCATTTTATAAAACATGAATTTTTTTTTTGTGTGTTTGATTAGCGGTGATTCACCTGACGTGTATAATATAGTTTATTCTGAATCTTGATCAATATCCATATATCCCGTGACTGAGCTTTTCTAACATATGAAGATCATATCAATCTTTGTTTTGTGAACATCAAGTCAGGCTAATCTTCGAGATTGTGGCAATGTGTTGGAAGGAGAAGTAGACGGCATGCAAACAATTTGCACAGTCACTGTATTTTCAGGTTAGATCTGTATACACTTTAGCGGCTCTTGGAGATGCAAAACACTCCTTAGTGAAAAAAGAAGAAGGAGGATACAAATGTTGTGAGCTTCATCTCGGTGGCACGCTTGCATGTTTGGATTCAGCCCGAGGTATAAAATCTACTTCAATGTCTTAAGATGGATGTTCCATTAAAGTAAACAATGATTTTGTTTATTATATATATAAGGCGTTATTTGGTGCAAATCACTGGAAGTTGTGTGTTTTATATGCTTCTCCTTTTTGACAGGGAGTTTCCTGCTTCTCGTGTGATGAAATGGAATAGGATAGGCCGAATGCTGATGCTAGTCACAATTTCGTTGCATGGATTTAAGCATATGTTTTTAGAAGCCCGGACGGAGGACAACCGTTTTGTGACTGGGTCATGGGTCACGGTTGGGATCAGATGACAGCAACGATAATTTTTTTCTAAAAATTATAGTAATCCTCAAATTAATATATTAAAAAAATTGCTCTAAAAAAGTTTAAATAGCACTATAAGTTTTTATTTATGTTCAAATACCCCCAAGGAAATTACCAAAATAATCCCTAAACTTTTTGATTATCTCCAAAACACACCTATAAAATTACCTATGAACCCTTATAAGTTTGAAATTCAAAAAAATCCCCTAAGACGGAAAGGGACCTGAGGAAGCTCTGGGTCTCGGTGGACCAGTTTGACGGTCGGTCCGGTCCGGTTTTTTATAAAAGAGTATTTAGAGGTTGGCGGCTATGTTCTAAATTCTCTTTGGAGGGGACACTAGGACAATGTGATATTTATGTATTGTATTGGACTAGTCTGTGTCATAATAGTTATCCGGATGGCGTTGAGTCGAGAGGACCTATTAAGTATGCACATTCAGTATGTCTTATGTTTTTCAATATAAATTACAATCATTAACTAGGTGATGGCAAGGGGCTGGGCCTCGGGAACCGAGGTAACCCTTGGCCAAGGCTACGCCGATCATGACACAGGCCAAGCCCAGCCGAGCCGCCTAGGGTTGATAGGCAAAGCCCAAGAGCGCTCGGTGCCGACGGGCTTTTCATAACCGCCGGCCCGGCCAAGCCCGCCTTTTTAATAATGATATTTTTAAATATAATAAATTTTAATTTTTTTAAATTTTAATTTTAGAGAAATGGTTTTTAAATATTATTGAAGCTAGTTCACAAATAATTTAAGCAAAAGTGAGCAATTAAAACTCAATAATAGTTGATTAGATACTAACTTTTCATATGTGCATAATTGTTATGGTGAAAATCCACTTTATATATGTGTGTGAACCAAACCCATCTAAGCTCAGGTAAGACAATTTTAACGATGTTAAACCTTTAATATGGGATGAAAATTGAGGTTAGTGGTTTGGGACAACGGAATTATAATATATAGATATATAGTAAATTTGGTAATTAAAGATATAGTATAGGGTAAATTAGTTAAAATTAATACTAATTTTACTGGCAGGGCGAGGGCTGGGCTAAAGATTACGATACCCATGTAAGTCGTGTCCCCGAGGCTAAGGTCGCGGCCTTAAATAAAGCCCAGGCCCAAAGCCAAAGCCGCCAACCTCGGTAAAGCCGGACCCTTTCGAGGACCGGCAGGGGGGCCGGTATCCGAAAAGTCGAGATGCCCATTGCCTCTCTACTTGATTTACCCTGAAATGGAGCATGACGCGAAATAAGTAGGTGTTTCCCAAGTTATAAGATCAAAAGACACACCAACTATTGATGAATGGTAGTTTAATCATTCACAGTTGGTTGAAGCCAAAGTATTCTCAACCTCAAAGCAATTAACAATGGTCCTGCAAAGGGTGAGCCAGAAATCCCCCCACTTTTAACATGGCCGTAGTAACTAAACTCCACGTGGATACTTCATGGATGACACATTGCATCTCATGTGTTGTAGTGATCGTCTTCATGCGACAGAGCAGTATTTGACAGACAGACCCATTGGCTTTGAGTTGGTCGCTGCACCTTAACAATTGCTGTCCATTTTTATGGAAACCTTCTTGTTTTGTTGTTTCAGTTTTGGTGCTGACGTTGAAAGGGAACTCTGCTCACCTTTGCCCTTTACGTGAAATTCATGGTGGCAGTGCTTTACATGGATCACTGCCTTCAACAAAAGGAAAGTTTCCAGATGCTGCATAAATTGGCGTAGAATTTATCCACCACTAGAGACTTATAATTTTGACGCCACGTTCATATGAAAAACTTCGACATCAACCCAGAGTCTACCCCTTGTATTAGTAGGATAGACAGCGATTTTCTGATACTGCGAATAAAGAGGATCTTACTACCGTCATGAGATGGTTCTCGCCATCTGTCGGAGATCGAGGGACGTCAGCTTTTAATAAAAAGACCAAACGATGGGGTTGCTAACCATCTGCGATTGCTTAAAGGTTTGGTGTTGAGGTCCAATGTGGTCAGGAGAAGTGAAACTGCTCAGGAGGAATCGTAATCTGGAAGAGCGATAATATTATTAAAACTATCGGTTTCTAGAGATTGGGGTGCTTGTGTTTCGTATATATGTTAAGAGTTGAACATTCTTGATCAAAGGTGTTAATAAATATATTTCGGATAGGTTAAGCAAAATATAATGCCCCCTTAAAGCTACCTAGAATCTAAAGACAGAAATAAGCAAAATAACAACAGCTAACCCCGTCATGCAGAAAACGGTTCACATGTATCTATGGGTGGAGATTCGCACGTGACAAAGAAACGAACAAGAACAAGCTCCGATCCTGCGCACCGCTGCCGTAGTTAAAAATTAGCTTACTTCTCAGTTAGCACAATATAGTATTAATAACGCAATATTGCCTCCCAGCAGCTAAACTTAATTAGGTGGCGCTATCACCCTTTTAGGCCACAGCCAGCTATTCCTACGGTAACAAGGGGGAGCATAAGAAGGATGGCCCAGGGACCCACTTTCTCCGAAGCCAAATGTTGACTTATCTTAGAGCAGCAACAGATACCGCATATTGTGTAGATGTAACCCTGTATTTCCAGTTAATATAAAGAGGACGCGATGCTGTCCTTAATAATCCAGTGCGTATCCATTGAAAATAGGAGATTATGAAAAGTTGTAGCCCAACAAATGGAGAGTCTTTGAAGTTTGCTTGGGAGTAGTTTATTTGAAATAGTAAAGGGTTGGTGCGGGGATGGAAAGGAGGGATACATCTCTAATCACTTACTTGTTGTTTGTCATCTGTACCTAAAAAGGAAAAGAGGTGTAGCTAGGGGGTGGGGGTTGTGCATAAACAAGAGGAGAAAGAGTAGTCCAGTGGCCCTGCATGAATTTATGGTGGAAGAATGGGGAAACCAACAGGCTAGTAGTAGCCTTGACTGGATAAAATCTTTAGCATCATTTCAAGTTGTCTCAGTATAATATATATCAAAACATTTGCTCTTAAGTTACAAGTATTAATGATGTGGTAACTGTGGCACAGAACGCTTAATATACCAAACATTTGCATGTATTGAGATGATATGAAGCTAAAGCGCAGAGAAGAAGACTTTCTCGCCTTTTCTACTTGTGAATCGAACTTCACAAGGGAACCTGGATCCGCTATAAAAAACGAACTGTTGATTCTGATACAATATTAATGAAGGATAATAAACTAAATTGAACCCACTTGGGCATCTACCTCTTGTTACGGCATTTCCATTTCCTCATCGTAGTAAATAAAAATTTCAACCCAGACTAGAGTGTGTTAATGCAAAATGTCCATCACCACGAAAGCAGGAACCACTGATTAAATAAGAAGAGAAGAGACAGAAAAGTGAGGTGGATGGGGAGACAATGTATGCAAAGTACCGAAATGTCAAAAACTTCAAAAAAAAACGATTACGGTTGGGGTGGGAGGCATTGCAATAGCTCAAGTCGGACCTGAGAATAGAATCTCCGGGCCCCGTGTACTAGCTTTCGGCATTTAGAATTTGTCTCTTGCTTAATCACTTAATGGTTCCAATCATTTGATGGTCTTGTTGATGCAAACGTGTTCTTCAATCTTCCATATGGGCGTCACTTGGGAGGTGGGAAACAGGTGAGGACAGGACAAGAAAACCATGAAAATGGGAAGGTCTTCGATTTCGAAATTTACGATTAGTATTGAGTAAACGAGAATATCCCACCTGAAGGTTTGACGAATAATTCTAGTTGGTATCCCAAGTACATTATTTCAAATTCTACCCTTAAAAAATAACATTGCGTAGAAGATTGTTAGGGTTAGAAGATGTATTACAGTAATAACCCTTAACCCCTAAATTAATTATATTATTCGTTGTGTAACACCTAAATTCAGTAGAATTATAACTACATTTGTTAATTTTCAATTATGTCAACAGACACTATCAGTCAGCTACACACCGTCGGGTAGCACAAAACATCGAACACCGGTGGTCACCGTGTGTTTCTCGTGAAGTCAGTCTTGTCCCAAAACTCTTGGTTCGAAGACCTGCATTGATGGCCCCTCGCAATCGTCGGCACTCGATTAGGCTTACGATTTCGGTTTCTTCGCTGGAATGTCCGACGATGTTGCACGGCGTTCGAAAATCAACTTGGACAGTACCGACATGCAATACCTGACGCATGTATCTCAAAGCTAGTAAAACAATTTAGTACCGTAAAACAACCGTTACCGTTGTTTTGTTCGTTTTCGTTTGAAGATCGTCGTGATCAGTCGGCCATTTTGGTTTGAAGTGTGTTGGACGACACACACCGGTAGAGCGTTTGCCGTGAGTTGGGAGGTTAGTGGGTTGTTGTAGGGAACGAGGATGCAGAAGCTGAGCAAGTGATGGGTGGTGGTTGGGCGGTCCCGCAAAGTCAAAGCAAATGGTGCGGAAAGGGTTAAAAACAGGTAGCACATGTCGCGATGTCTAGTGGTCGAGCGTCAGCTAGTAAGAGGGGTTTGGAATGGTATGGTTTTGATCTGAGGGGAGATGTGAGAGTTTCAAACTTGAGATGATAAGGGTGTTTTAGGTGAGAATAGGCCGGAACAAAGGCAAAAGACTCAGGGATGTGTTGAAACGCGTAGTTGTTGTTGCTAAATGACGTTGTTGGTGAAGTATGCGTGACTGTACTACTGTATAGAAAATGAATCAATTTACACTGTACAAGCTTATATCAAATATTTTTCTATCACGTTTAAGGGTAAGACTTGGCGGAATAAATATAATTAGGGTAACAATTTGGATTTGAGGTCAACAGGTGAGGTGGGAATATGGCGTTACTTAAGTCTATAGTATTAGCAATTGCAGGGTCATTTTAAAGATATGGAATTGTGGAAAGATTCGGATAGACCGTGAGTTACGGATGAGTTATGATGATCGGGTGATGTCAATTCATGTCTGCAGCAGCAATACTTCAATGTAATTTACACTTCCTTGTAGCGCTCTCCAACTCTAACTACCGCCATCCGCCACCGCACCACCCACCACGATATGGTTTTCAAATCATATTCTATTAATGTAATTATAATCCTAGATAGATGTAAATAACTTACGTAATTTATTGAATGTTTCGGTCTTTAGATCAGTTCACTCTACTGAATACCAATTCCTATTTATGTCAGCAAATCAGGCTGCAGATATTTCAACTGACAAGAGCAAACTCTTTTTTCTAATAAAAAAAGTTAATAGACACAATATCTTGTGTCGCAAAGGAGGTAAGAGATTGTTCATGAAAATTCATTGGTGTATTTTTTAAAAAGTTTTTTGAGTTGTGATCAAGAGTACCAGTTATAAAAATTTTTTTCTATAGTAATTTAGAGTTTGCAAAGAACTGCAATTAGAGAATGTATATAATTAATTTGAAATCTTTCAATACATAACAAAAATTAATCGGATGGTGAATTTGTTTTTATTGGCGAGTGTAAGGTAAGATTATAGTGGGTTTTCATTCTTGTTAAAACTAAGAGCATGACACAATGTTATACTGAATAAAAATTATGGTATATGTATCATTAACAATTCGTGTTATAAATGCAATTAAACTAGCGGTTATCACAGTAAAATTACGAGAGGAAAAAAGTTTAGTATGAATAATATACTCATTAATTATAAAAAAAAAGATATTTAGACTAAAGTACAAAAAAGAGCAGTGGTATTCCTTCAAGTGAATTTACTGAATCAATACCAACTATGACGCGTGGCATAACTTGAATACTAAGACGTACTGTCATCGAGGGGGAAAAACTCATCGATGCCCCACAGACATTAATTAATATAAGGTCACGCCTAGAAAAAAAGGCGAAATATATGCCTTTTCAGGGTAAGCATTTTATGTAACTTCATCATCCCGCATCAACAAACCTTGTTTGGCATAAGCTGATATTAATTACCTGACTAACAAAAAACATCCCCGTACGCCATTGATGCTCCATTCCTGCCTTTTAAGTGTTTACGTTTATTATATTATTATTATATATTCACATTTAACAAAATAATTCAACTCTGCCATGCATATTTGTCTCACAGTCATTACCTGAATTTCGACATATATGGATATCATATTATATATTTAATATGCCCACCAGGCCACCACCAAAGTACATTAAATTGGGATGAAATAATTTCTTGGAATCCAGCTAGTGTCTAAGTTAATAACGTGAGGTTGGTAATCTTTATATGAGAATTCCCAATCCACCATACTCTGCTTCTACTTTAGAGAGGGTTATGATTTTTTCTGAAAAGATTTTACCAATTGAAGAAAGAGAAAAAGAAGAAGTAATTATTGAGGTAGAACACGTTAGCAGCGCAGAAGACAGAAGGAAAATACAACTCTTCTACTACTGCTAGAAGCCAAGGCTAGCTTGCCGTAGCCACGTTTGCATGCAGCAGAACTGAGCGAAAATTGAAGGAAAAAAGAAAAAAAAAAAAGATTTGTGGTTTTTAATAACATAATAATAGAGTACAGATACAAAAAAATAAAATAAAAGAATACGATACAATACGAGTAGCAATTACAACATGAAAATTGAAAGTACCGGCACCAGGCAATTTATTACTGTACTTTCGATATCGATGCCATAACACTTGAACATTCACCTAGTCTTGTCCCATCTCACTCCTTTCCCTTTAATCAAATCACACAGTGTACGCTCACATCAATCTCTCCCCCCATAATCCCAGAGGGTGTATCATGTAATCTCGACAAAAAAAATTAGATGGCAAGGCATTTTTGAGTAACTTTGGCTTGCAAAGTAGTAGAGAAAAGGGAAGAAGACATTTGTGCTTTTATACATGACGTGGAGGGAAAGGACAGTAGAGAGGAGAGGAGAGAGGAGAGAGAGAGAGTAGGACGTAGTAGATAGACTTGCTATTTACTTGGGAAGATAAAGAGTATCCTATCAGGCAAAGAAAGGGCATATTTTAACCTTATAAACTGGCTGTTAATTCACCGGAAAAACTGGTTTCTGACTGCGGAAAACTCTACAAAACCTCATGGGAGAAACCGGTATCGTCCGGTTTCCAGCGGAACTCTGACCACGAGCTGCAAGAGTTCAGCGAGAAACCTCACGACCAACCAAACCCATTTCCGGTTTTAGACCACCCACGGTAATAACATACACTACATCTTTTCCGTATTCTTCACACGAGTCAAGTTTGTGCCGTTACTGTGATGCTTCTGGTGCGTGGTGTAGGTGGTTTAGGGTACCTCAGTGTCTACACACAGGCGGATACGTTTGGTTCCCCCTCGTTCCTGCACTTCTCCTCCGTCTGCGGCGCCACGCGACGTGGTGTTGAGTTCGGTGGTGGGAGTGATGGTGAGTGGAGTCGAGTGTGTGAGAGGATGGCAAGTTTTGGAGTAAAAGGTGTTCAGATGGAGCAGAGTGGTGAAGGGATCGTGACCGTTATTTTTTTGATCTGAGACATCGCAGAGATGGCTTTGAGGGAGAATACGAGAACAACACATGCAACTACAAAGCATGTTGGGGACCAATTGTGGGTTTGGTGTTCGCAGAATAATGAAGGTGAGAGTCTGAGTTCTTGTTTGTGTCTTCCAACCGCGCGGGCCTCATTGCTGGCGACCCGTTTGGGCGCAGTTCAGCGCTTCATCTGTCCTGTTATGCCGTTCCTGAGGGAATATAAGGGACTATCGTGGTGTTTTTAATTTAGATTCGGTGTTCTTCTCGTCTAAGAGAAGTTTTTACGGCTTTTGGTAAGTCTTGAATCTTTGGGTTTTCCATTTGGTTGCGAGGGTTTTAGAGAGGTTTTAGTTTTTTTATTTATTTTTTTTTAAAAGAACTTTTGAGTTTCTTCGAGTTTGAAGTGAAAGAAAGTTTTCATAAGATCGGAAGCGTTGATTTGTTTACTGTTTTTGAAGTGTTTTGTTTTGATGGGACTTTTGCGGTGAACCGTTTGTTTAAGAACCCGATGGGTCGTTGTTCTCATTTCATTTGCCCTTTTCAATGAACTATTTGACCGTAATTAAACTAACCAGTGACCTTTTCTTAATTTACATGTTTCTCAGGCCCCGTGAAGGAGTTAAGAGAGACACCGTTAAGAAACACCAGAACGATTTATAGAGTTTGATGATAAGAGATGCACGAAGGGCTCCAAAGAAAGAATGGGAAGGAAATTTCGGTAAGCTTGTAGTTATTGAATTCGTCGGCCGGGGTGGCATAACAAGAAGTTCGTGTCAAATGCCTACAAACAAGCGTCATCACCAACGACTAGCACCCAGCAACAAAACATTACTGTCACACTAACCCCAACACTTGTATGGCAAGAATAAATCGATTAACTTTTCAACTCACTCATCTTTCTCCTTTCCTCATTCTCTGTTCTCAAAGCTCAACCTTGAGAAAGAAATCCCATCAAGTTCAGTAAAAGGAAAACCTCATGTGAACAGGGTTAGTAGTAGTACTACTCATTGAGGCCTCGGGGCTTTTGTCTTTGGCGGGTGCAGTAGCCAAGCAATTGATGTGGAATCAGGAGAGTAAGGAATGCTAGAAAAGCCAAAGCAGTCATTCAATGGCCATCATTAAACAGCAACAGTTTATAAGTAGGAGTCGTTAAGCCATGGAGGGAACGACAGGGAGTTGGATTCTCGTTTCCTTATAAAAGAAGATGCCATGGTAGAATCGAATTGTCAAGTTCCCGAACCACTGTTATGATAAAGAACAACCACAAGTACAGGTGGCTCCACACTTCTATGCAATTATATGCATTTTTTGTAAACTGATTTCCGGTCTGTTTTTTTTATTTTATTTCCCAAGTTTTGATCTATTGATTTCGTATAATTTTTTTTTTTTTTTTGACATGTGGCAGTCAGAAGCTGTTATGAATGTTGGAAACCACTGCATTCACTGCAAGAACAGATGTGTGAAGGGGGATGACCAGCCTTTGTCTCCTATGACTTCGTCTATCTCCCATTGATTTCAAGTAATTCTCTACCTTGCCCTACCTTCTTTCTCTACTTTGTTTGCCTGATAAAGTAATGGAATCTTAAAGAAAGTGATTGTTGAAAACTGATTTTTTTTTTTTTTTTTTCTTTTGGTCATAGGTTTGTTTTTTTAATAAAATTTAGTAACAAAGATGCACATTTTGATTGTTAAATAGTAACAAGTGTAACGTGGGATATGGGGTGTGAACATGACGTCTCTGAAGCAACGTTGAGGCTATATAAAGCCTTCTCTTCAAAATTGGGGGTCTTCAACTCAAGGAAAATTTGTGAAAGTCACTATGCTAGAGTGCAGGTTTTATTCTCTTAGTA
This sequence comes from Pistacia vera, assembly GCF_008641045.1. Taxonomy (NCBI): domain Eukaryota; kingdom Viridiplantae; phylum Streptophyta; class Magnoliopsida; order Sapindales; family Anacardiaceae; genus Pistacia; species Pistacia vera. The sequence continues at coordinate 17,996 of NW_022196272.1, forward strand.
ACTTCGTCTTTTGAATCATAAATGGTGAGTAGCTATAAGCTAATAGTCAGAAGTAAAAATAATATGTTTTTTTTTTTTTGTGTGTAAAAATGAAAAAACCTTTAATGAAGGGATTGGAAGCTTTGAAAGAACACTTTAAGAACTCGAAGTTCCCGAGCGAGATGGACCATTATCTACCTGTGGTGTTTTCACCACCTCGAGACGGGAGGCAACTGACGGAGCCACTCCCCATTGTTGGCCAAAATAAGCAGCAGCAGTTGATGATGATTGATGATTCACTCACCAATCCAGATGCCACATGTGATGATCATGATCATGATCATGATGATGATGATGATGATGATGATGATAACGACTTAGATGGTGGTGATACACTTGATAATAATACCAATGACTCTACTGATTATGCTGACCAAAACGATCTCCTGATTAGCGGCAGCTGCAGCAGCACAAACGGTGGCGATGATGACAGAGATAATGCCAGTGTTCTTGTGGCATAAAAGAAGGGAGGTTCTGTGTCTATATCTCTCATTATATATAATTTATATAAATATAGATATATCTACATAGCCATTAATTATATATGACTTGTTCACTGCAACCAACGTTTGTGCTGCAATATTTACCCAATGGCCGCTTGTTGAGCTCCGAGCCCCTTCTTTATGTAGCCTGCCATTGTTTACTCTTCAGGTTTAGCTAGCTGACCACTACTATCACCTCTTCCGTTTACTTCTCTCTCAGAAATTAATCAAGTTTTAGCGTAATCCTTTTTTCTTTGTTCCATAAATTGTAGCGTGGTTTACACTTTACTACTGTGGCTAGTTTCCGAAAGAGCAAAAAAGAAAATTGTCAGTGTTGTAATGGTGGCTGAGAATATCAATTTTATTGTACGTTTTTGGGTTATGAGTTAATTATTCATCGGAAACATTGAAGAATCTTTTATTTTTTTTCTCTATGGTTTATATGATATGAGTTATGTTATTATGAATGAGTGATGAGAGTGGCCAACGGATAAAACGAAGTCAAACATGTACCGGCGTTGTATGGTGGGTATATGGCCGATGCCACCCAATTCGCCAACTTGCTAGTCTCTGTACATCTCTGATTTCTTTCCACTATTGTCGATTCCATTGCTGTCATTTTCACTCGAGTCTCTTTGCTCTCTGGCGCACTTTAATTCTATCTTTTACTTTTTGGCTAAAGTGGACTGTTCTTCCTGCAACCACCACGTTACATCTCCAACTTCTTCAAAAGCTAAAGTTGATCCACCTGCTCAAACAAATGGTGGGTTTTGTTTGTATAATCTCAAATCTGAACTTGAAATCACAAAAATGGGGATTTGCAATGTTTTCACCGGAGAATGATTGTATAAATCTTGTATACTTTGGTAGTTATACAGGAAGAAATTGTTTAATTATGGGTGTTCAAGGATGTTGACCAGTATAAGGTTTTATGTATGTACAGCTAGGGTTTCAGACTCACGGTACAGTAAGCATATTGTTTTGGTTTAATTATGGGTTATGCACAGTTTTGGGAGCTTGTTACCTCAGCTTTTACTCTTTATAGCCCAACCTAGCTAGCTATAACTTAACGCCGGATTTCTTCATTGTCAACGAGTCAAATAATTAAAGATTGGAAGAGATCAGTTTAGTTTGATGATGAAGATTGACTAGAACAGTTGCAGTAACATTAGGTCAATGGAGATGAGATCTTCAATGAGAATAAAATATATGAGTAAACGGTTTGCCTTAATGACATTTCTCACAAAAAAAAGTTTCGAAATGTTACTTTTCTATCCAAGGCCACCCAAAGTGAATTTTATCACTATTGTTTGAAACTTTGGTCTCTTTTTTATAAAATCATTTATTTTGGTATCTATTTTCTTGCTGATTATTAGTTATCGTAAAACTAGAGTTCTTGTTCTTAGTTAATTTCTAACTAATTGTGAATATTCAATCAATTACTACCATTCGATTTACCAGTTTTCATACTATAAAAAACCTACCTTTTTATCCTGACTTTTGATAACTCGTCCAATGTCGATTGAGAAAGTAAAATATATTTTGAATATTAACAGAATATTTATATAATATTTCAAAACTTTTTGGGTTGAGAAAGTCATTAAAACAAACCTTGGTGGGAAAAAATCGTTTACTCAAAAATATATCTATCATATTTTTAAGTTTGGCTGGGTGCCTCGGTTGTCTACGTGAATTGTAGTAGCAGAGGGGGAAGAGAGAGAGACCACGTGAAATGCTGACAAATCTGATGCCACGTAGGACAAAAAATATGATGTGGCAGTATAGGTTTGACCTTGATCCGTACTATTTTGCACCAGGTTCTGCAGTGCCTAGCTCATAAAGCCTAAAAGCTCAACCTTTTTGTCACACCCCATGTCCACATTGATTTAAATTAATTTTTGATATTTGTATATTTTTTTTTTCTTATGTCATTCATTTGTCTCTACAGTTGGCTCTTGACATTTCCCTGTTATGTGCACTATCTTTATCATCATCCAATTTAATGCTTCCTTCTGTAGCTTCTCTTTTTCTGTCACACTCTCTGCTCTCTCTCTCCTTTGTGCCCTTCTCTTGATGTTATGGGGTTTTGACACCTGGACCGCCTGATGCTGTCCACGTTACCTCCCTGTTTTTGGGTTTTTTCCGTATATTTCCACAGTTCAACCTCGTATTGTTGGTGTCAATAGGTAATTATATTGCTGACAGTGGACCAATCCGTCACCATGCAAGACAGAACTCTAGTCCTCTTATAGGTTATAACCATATTCAATTTAAGTTTTACAGGACCACTGGTCCAGCTCCAGCCCTCCCTCTGCTCTAAAAATAATATGGGCTTAAATTAAAATGCCCATTACTATTAATTAATGTATAATCGTTGTATTATTATCATCGGATACTCTTCTAGATTCTGGAACATGGGCCACTTCTTCAACCTTGACTGTTTGAAACTTGCAAAGCACAAGGTGGTGGCTCTGGCTTATGCCCATTAATCACTTGTTTAAGAACTAATCGTACAAACAAACACACACGAGTTTAATTAAGATGACAAAATATTATAATTACCAATTAAATAACCGACATCTACCAGAATAAGGACCTTAACTGTCAAATTAACGTAACTTTTTTTGCTTTACATTAACTTTAACAGGATTTGTGTTGTCGTTTCCCCAGGTGTGATTTTTTGTCTTGTAATTGTTAAGTAGTGTTTAATTAGGAAGTGGGGGGTTTTGTTTTGACCGGGAACAGGGAAAGACCGGTAAGTATGGTCAAAGATATGGCGGGAGCATGGAAACTGTGGCCTGCGTGCTTTGGCTCAGGGTCCTTTTTAGCTAATCAAGGCCACACGGTTGGCCACTTGGACCCATCTTATTAATCTAATCACCAACTTGCTTTGGAACCAAATGTATTATATTGTGATTACAATTTTACTTACTTGGATACGAGAGAACTTTGGAAAAACCAGTTGTACGGCTGCTTGTCTTCTTTTGGGTAATCGAACCAAAAATTCGATTTATATACTTCTTTGAACCGAAACTGAATCGATTTTTCGGATAACTAAAAAACCGGTTTGATTCGTTTTCTACATTTTTTTTTAACACCCCTATTACTTATGTTTAATTTTTTACTTCCTCATTTTCTTACTTAACTAAATATTTCTAATTTATTGTTTTGAAATGTAAATATGAAGGCGTTTTGCATTACTTAGATTCACCGGTAAATGGGCCAAAAACTAGTCCAATCTCCAAAACTACATATTGGCTTTATATGGGTTTCACTCCATTTCGGCTGGATTTTCATATTTCTTTTGGGTCGGTTGGGATGGGTCATGGATATAGACTGTTAATGATCCTTTTTACTATAAACAGGTGTTAAAGTGGAAGCCTGAAAACAGTGTCGTTTTGGGTAAGTAGAACGACGTTGTTTCACACACGAGATCAATTGAATCCAGACCATAGATTAGTCTTCAAATCCAACGGCCTCAATCCAGCCATCAGGTCAACCCTATATAAACTCAACTGCTTTATTCGAAATAGAGATAGAGGCACTATGATCTTCGATATCCTATTGAGAGTTAGGTTTTGCAAAGGGTTCATACTCAAGTTTGTGTAATCAGTAAAGTTTAGAGTGGTTAGAGGTTTAATCATTCTAGTGTGGGTGTTGTTCTCACAGTTTCCAGGTGAGTTACTCTAAGGGCTGATTACGGGATATATTGTATCAGGGTGGGTGTTTCTTTGTTGTCTTGGATTTGCTGTGTTGTAATCGTGAATCTTGAGATAATAGTCTATGCAGCGAGCTCATCTCTTTTCTGAGCTCAACGTGGATGTAGCTTATCCTATAAGGATAAGTGAACCATGGTAAAACCCCGTGTTCTTGTTGTTCTTGATTTGATTTTGTGTATATGTTCGATATATTGTAGAATCCTTTTAGTTTGCATAACAATGGTATCAGAGCTGCCTTTGGAGTTTAGATTAGATGATTGAAGTCTCGGTGTCCCGATAGAAGACGATTCGTGAAAACTAGGGTTTCGGGAAATTTGGGGATTTTCTAAAATTGAGTTCTCTGAGTCTTCCAATAGATCTAAGGTTTCGAGATTTGAGTGAAATTGTCAATCTTGACAAATCTTGGGAAAAATCTAGGGTTCCAGAAGTCGTATAAAGGTTAGGGCAAAAAGACCTAGGGTTTACAATTTGGGGCTTTCTAAAAATTAACCCTAAAAATGACCACTGCAACCACCACACGGTTGGAGATCAACCAATACGATGGAAAGATTGATTTTGGAAGCTGGAAGAAGAAGATGAAAGCCCTCCTTTCACACAACAAGGTCGCAATCGCATTGGAAAAGGACTCCAAGAAGTGGGCATATGACAAATTAAGGAAGAAGGAAGAGATTGACGAAGAGGCCTACAAACTAATTGTGATGAACCTCTCGGACAGTGTGCTTCAAAATGTAGATGAATTCGAAACTCCTCTTGGACTATGGGGTAAGCTAGAATCTTTATATGCTTTACAGTCTGCACCGAATCTTGCTTTTTTAAAGGGAGCTTTATTTTCGTATAAAATGGATAATTCAAAATCAATTGAGGAAAATTTGGATGAGTTTTTAAGAATGACTTTGATCTTGAAAGGCACAGACTAAGAGTTAACAGAAACCAGCCTTGCCATGATACTGTTAAACTCACTACTGGAAGACTACCAAGTAGTCAAGAATGCCCTATAGTACTCGGGTACTGTACCTAGTGTAGATCTAGTTATTGCTGGTCTTAAGGCTAGGGAATGTAAAGGGTAGAATAGAAACTGGCCAATCTAGTAAAGGAAACCAGCATAGTCAGGGGGGTAAGAATAAGAAGAAATGGAAAGGAAACAGTAAGGCTAAGACTAAAACTAGGAAGTGTTTTTACTGTAACAAAACAGGTCATTTAAAGAAAAACTGTTTTGACTGAAAGAAGAAACAGAAATTAGGAAACATTGAGAACAATTTGGCTACCACAAATAACCTAATATATGAACCAGAAGTCCTTACAGTGTCAACATCTGACACTACTAAGGAATGGGTGTTAGATTCAGGCTGCAATTTCCATATGAGCCCAAATAGGAGTTGGTTTTAAGACTTTGAAACTTCTGATCATGAGACAGTATTCATGGGAAACAACCAAGCCTGTAGGGTTAAGGGAATAGACAGCATAACCCTTAGGTTACGTGGGGGAAAACTGATTAGACTAACCAAAGTGAGGTACATTCCTGATCTTAAGAGAAACCTCATATCCTTAGGTACTCTTGATGAAGCAGGATGCTGCTATAGGGCTGACAATGGGTGGTTAAATGTCTATAAAAATGAAAAGCTAATCTTAACAAGAGAAAAGAAAAATGGCCTCTATATTCTCTGTGGAAGCTTCTATTTTGAATGTAATAATATTGCACTTGTTTCTTCAAATTTATTTGTGACTGAAAAGTGGCATTTGAGGATGGGTCATATGAGTCAAAGAGGATGGATGTTCTAAATAGACAAGGGCAGTTTGGGAAAGACACTATCAATACCTTAGAGTTTTGCGAGAACTGTGTCCTAGGTAAACAACATAGAAACAACTTCTCTAAAGGAACTCACTTAGCTACTAATTGCCTTGACTACTTACATTCTGACTTATGAGGACGTGAAAGAGTAAAAACACATGGAGGAAACAATTATTTCCTCTCTATTGTAGATGTAGGAAAGTATGGGTCTACTTGCTAAAGTCAAAGGATCAAGCTTTAGCTAGGTTTAAAGATTGGAAGGTGCTAGTTGAAAACCAAGTTGGTAGAAGGGTTAAGGCTTTGAGAACTGACAATGGGCTTGAGTTCTGTAACCTGGAGTTTGATAGATTCTATAATGAACAGGGGGTCTTGAGGCATAGAACAGTGAGAAACACACCTCAGCAAAATGGGGTAGTTGAGAGAATGAATAGAACCCTGTTAGACAAGGTTAGGTGCCTATTGATAACTTCAAATCTTCCAAAAACCTTCTGGGGAGAGGCCCTCACTATAGCAGCTTACCTAGTAAATAAGAGTCCTTCCACAGCCATAGGATTAGTCTGTCCTGAAGAAAGGTGGTCTGGGAGAAAACCAGAGTTAGGCCACCTCAGAGTGTTTGGATGTACAACCTATGCTCACACACAAAGAGGCAAACTAGAACCTAGATCCACTAGGTGTGTGTTCCTAGGATACCAAGGGCACAAAAAGGGTACAGGCTGTGGGATAGAAAGTCTCCAGGGGTTCGAATCATAGTGAGCAGGGATGTAGTGTTCAATGAGTGAGTCTTCCTTTGCAAAAAGACTAACCTTGATGCAGGCACATACAAGAATACAGGAACTGAAACTGTTCAACCTAATGCTACTCAAATTGAGGTGGAGCCTACAGCTCAGCAACCTGATCCACCTCAAATGCAAGCACAGCAGTAACCTGGAGGGGAATCAGAACCTGGTGTAACTGATCAAGTTATAGATGATGAAGCTAAAAAGTTCTTGGAATCACAACAGGATGAACTGATGAACTATCAGCTAGCCAGAGGCAGAACAAGGAGAGACGTAAGACCACTTTCAAGATATTCATATGCTGAATTGATTTATATTACTCTTCTTGCAAGTACAGAAGTTCTAAGGTCTGAACCTGAGACTTATCGAGAGGCTATGGAGTCCAGAGATAGGGATAAATGGAGAGAAGCCATGGAGGAGGAAATGCAAACCTTAAAGGTAAATGCCACATGGTCTCTGGTTCCAAAACCGAGAGACCAAAAGCTAACTTAATGTAAGTAGCACTTCAAACTTAAAAATGGTATTTCTATAGCTGATCCCCCTAGGTATAAAGCTAGACTTGTGGCAAAGGGGTATACCCAAAGGAAGGGTATAGACTTCAATGAAGTCTTTTCCCTTGTGGTTAAATACAAAACAATCAGAATGATGTTGTCAGTTGTAGCTCATCATGACCAGGAACTTGAGTAGGTGGATGTCACCACTGCCTTTCTACATGGAAACCTAGAGGAACATATTTATATGAGCTGGCCAATGGATTTTGTTGACCCTAAGGCCCCAGCCCATGCATGTCTCCTTAAAAAGTCATTATATGGCTTAAAACAGTCTCCTAGACAGTGGTACAAGAGGTTTGACACATTCATAGTGAGTATAGGGTTTACTAGAAGCCAATATGATATTTGCTTATACTTTAAAATGAATAATGGCATGCCTATTTACTTACTCCTATATGTTGATGATATGTTGTTGATAAGTAAGTCTAAGTCCCAAATTAGTGATTTAAAGAAGAAACTCAGTTTTGAGTTCAATATGAAAAACCTAGGGTGTGACAAGAAAATACTAGGCATGGAGATAAATAGGAATAGAAGAAAAAGTGAACTAAGGCTGCACCAACAATCATATTTACTGAAGCTAGTCATAAAGTTTGGCATGGCAGGTGCTAAACTGGTCTCAATGCCCTTGGCAAGTCATTGTGTACTTAGTAAATCCCAATGCCCCAAAACTGAGGCAGATGTGTTGAAAATGGAGTGTGTCCCGTATGCTAATGTTGTGGGATCCTTGTGTATGCAATGATAAGTATTAGGTCAGATTTAGCATTTGCCATTTCTGTGTTAAGTAGGTATATGTCTAACCTTGGTATGGAGCATTGGACAACCTTGAAATGGATGTTAAAATACATAAATAATTCTGTATGTGTTGGTCTTGAATATTGTAAAAGGAATTCTGCACTTGATCTGGTTGGGTTTGTAGATGTTGATTTTGCAGGGGACAAAGATACCAGAAAATCAACTACAGCCTACTTCTTCACATTGGGTGGAAATTGTATAAGTTGGAAGTCTCAACTGCAGCCAATTATGGCCCTTTCCTCAACTGAATCCGAGTATATTGTAGTGACTGATGTGTTTAAGGAAGCGCTATGGCTAAAGGGAATTCTGACAGAAGCCAACTTAATCAGTGGGAAGGTGACAGTTTACTCAGATAGTCAAAGTGCTATACACTTGAGTAAGAATCCAGTGTACCACAAAGGAACTAAACATGTGGATGTCCGCTACCACTTTGTGAGAGATCTAATTACTAAAGGGGTTATTGAGTTAAGGAAGGTTGCTACAGAGGAGAACCCAGCAGACATGGGCACCAAGATAGATAGTCATTCCAGCAAAATTTAAGCATTGCTTGAATTTGTTGTTTGTAAAATAATCTGGAGTGACAAGAGCCATGAGGGAATGGGACTGAGCAAGCTACACAAAGGAATTGTTTTCTACAGCTTCCAGGGTGGAGATTGTTGAAGTGGAAGCCTAAAAACAGTGTCGTTTTGGGTAAGTAGAACGACGTCGTTTCATACCTGAGATCAATTATATCCAGACCGCAGATTAGTCTTCAAATCCAATGGCCTCAATCCAGCCATCAGGTCAACCCTATATAAACTCAGCTGCTTTATTCGAAATAGAGATAGAGGCACTGTGATCTTCGATATCCTATTGAGAGTTAGGTTTTGCAAAGGGTTCATACTCAAGTTTGTGTAATCAATAAAGTTTAGAGTGGTTAGAGGTTTAATCATTCTGGTGTGGGTGTTGTTCTCACAGATTAGAGTTTCCAGGTGAGTTACTCTAAGGGCTGATTACGACATATATTGTATTAGGGTGGGTGTTTCTTTGTTGTCTTGGATTTGCTGTGTTGTAATCGTGAATCTTGAGATAATAGTGCGTGCAGCGAGCTCATCTCTTTCCTGAGCTTAACGTGGATGTAGCTTATCCTATAAAGATAAGTGAACCACAGTAAAACCCCGTGTTCTTGTTGTTCTTGATTTGATTGTGTGCGTATGTTTGATATATTGTAGAATCCTTTTAGTTTGCATAACAACAGGTTTATTCAGATCCAAATTATTACATGAAACAATAGAGCTCTTGTTTAAGCAAAGCACCTACTTTCCTGGACGGATTTTATGAGCCTGTCATGGAGTGGAAAAGACGAGTCTGATTTTTAACATAAAACCCAAGTGACAATAGATGATTCTACTGAACTAGAGTTCATCCTTGCGAGGACGTCTTGAGTTGTCTGAGTTCAACTTGACTGGATAGGAGGCTTCCAGAGTTATACCACACAGCCCTTCTTCGGCATTGATCTCTCGTTGCATTCTTAAATAACCCTTTTCTCCCCAGTCAGTTCCCCATGAATTCTTCACTATCCAATAATTTGTTCCATCTTGAGTTTCTCCATATCCTACAATAGCCACTCCATGATTCAGCTCTGTCCCACAGTCTCCATTGAATACTCCCTGCAATTAAATCACTCATGTTGTACATATATGATCAAAATGCTTGTACAATTAAAGAAATAATTGAAGACTAGAAAATGTGATTTGGGATTTATCTCTTGCTAACAGGAGCCTGAAAACTGTTACCTCGGAGTAGAATTGAAAATCCTTGCCACCAGCATCTATTGCAACTGCTACAGGTTGGTTTGCTACAGCTTTCATCAAGGAATTCTCATCACTTTCTGGTACCATTTCATAGCCATCAATAATCACTTCCGGGGCATTCTTCTGCAAGACGATAAGCGGTTTACGTATTAAGGTAGAGCCTCTGTTACTGACATTGTAATCTTATCTATTTTACAAGTTACTTACCTTAGGTAACTCACAGGATCCATCTCTGGCCGTATAAGGATAACTTTCCTCATTTGTTAATCCATCACTTTTTGCAATGAAGTCTAATGCTTGCTCCATTAATCCTCCGTCACAGCCATGGTTGTCTTTGTCGCAGTCAACCAGCTCTTGCTCAGACAACGACAATAACTGACCTGTTTTTATCTTGTTAATGCCCTCCACTGCAACTACAGTTGAAAATGCCCAACAGCTTCCTATAAAATTAACAATTTGCAGTAAATTTTAGGCAAAGGTTATGGATAATGGTGGAAACAAACTTGTAATTCAGGATGCGTTTCCCCTTGAGGAAGAGGGGGATTGCAAAGCTACAACAACTAAATGATACCATAAAATTGCCCGAAATGATTTAACAACATGAACTACACCTCGTTTTCAATTTATCATGACGTGGTGTTTTTTTGGCACATCAATAATTTTACCAGGCATATAGAATTTGCTGTTTTGAATAACTGTAATTGTCATCTTTGTGCAATCTGAAGCATTTCAGAGATGGAAACCGAGGAAGGAACAAAACATTATTGACAGTAATATTTCCTGGTTATGTATTTTAAATTGTAATCAAAGACTAAGAAAAGTCGTTCTTACCACATCTGCCTTGGTTCTTGACACCGGTGACTGCTCCATTCTTCCTCCAATCAACAGATGGAGGAAGATCGCTGGTCTTGGCATGCATGAACCCTGTGTTTCTCCGGGGACCATGTAACGTTCTGTGGTGGCTTACCTTTGAACTACGGGTGCTCAAAAACTCATGATTGGTCATATCGGCATACCTGTTGAGCTTCAACTTGTAAGGCTTATCCATTTGGTTCACCTTGTGAATATGCTTCAGATTCTGCTTGAACACATTGAAGCGCATTTGTTTTTCCTTCAAGTCGCGCGACAATGTGTGGTGGCCCCTCCATCTCTCATACAAGTCCCAGAGGCTCTCTTCGGAAGCCAAGTCACTCTCAGGGTAATCAAAACTTTCGGCCAAAGCAAAAACCAGAACCAGTGACAAACCCACCAGTAAGAATTTTTTGGTATCCATCATGTGATGTTGAGTATTGCGAATGTATAAACTAGATATACGGGAAATAAAGCTGTTTGATTTTTATCTAGTAATATAATCATGTCCTTATATAGAAGTATGGTGGAGACTGTAATCATAGCGTTTTAGAGCTTTAAACAGAAACCAAGGGGAAAAGCAAATGCCCTTTTCAAAGGTTATATCTATCTATCTATATTTAGAGATCGAATTTGTACAGTTTGTGTAATCTCTATAAAGCTAACATGATAACCATGTTGAGCTTGTTTTAACTTATTTGCAGAAGCTGACGAAATGATTTTGCTACCAGCCGACTTGAAACACGATTTCTTGCTAGTCCTTAGAAGTGCTCTAACTGCAAATCCTTTTGTTCAAAAAGTAGATAAACAGGTGTCAGCGGTAGACGAGTGTTTTGTTGAACCTGCATACCAAGGGTACAGCTCGACCAGATTAGACCGGAAGGTCAGTACTTGGTACTGAACCATGTCCAGAGAGACCATCATATCAATGTCAAATTCTGAATTTTACATTATATTTGGATCAAAACATCATAAACTTGATTTCATTGACTACACTACCTTCACAAATCCTAGCTCTCTGTAAATGTATCGCGTATAAATTTGGAACTGCCAACATGATCAGTTTGGAGTTATTACACAAATGGCGGTGTCATAGGACCACTTCATTATAGTAGTTATAATATCAGTAACCCTCTTGTGAACAGTGTTCAGATTTACCTTTTTCTTTCTGTCTCTCTTACAATAGGAATTCACCTGAAATTTAATGGATGGAGTTGTCCAAGTTCATCCCCGCTGTCATTGGCCAACCATACACAATACTTTGATGGTGTGCAAACATCAAACACAAGTCATGAGTAAAAGCTTTCTATGAAAGGAAATGCTTGCATATTTGTCCATAGGTCAAATCGGATATGAAAAAGCTGGACTAACTGCAGGAGATTTCAACTGGTGGAATAACAGATAGCTGAGATTTCAACTTAAAGAATTTTCAACAAATGCAAGCAATTTGCCTGTCAAGGAACGTGCCAAATTACAGGAACTGTGGCTTGCTGGACCGCTTAAGATACATACAGTAAAGAGATGCTCAAGATGAATACTTTAACACAAGCTGGCATTCTTTCAAAACCTAATCAAATTCCTTAAGCACCTTTATGTGCCAATTACATTTGCAAGTACAGCGAATGATTTCAGATACTGGCTTACAATGAATAGCTTAAGAGCCCAACAAAACAAAAGTACCAAGATGTTTATGGTCCTCAAAGCAATAAACTAACTCAGTTTAAATTATTTACAATTCACTGGCCTTCTCAACATCTAATCAAATTCCCTTAAGCAGATTCACCATATCCAGTTACATTTGTAAAGCCGTTGACATAAATAAAAATCAATGAAGCAACAAAGGAAAACATGTCTAATAATGTAAATAAACCCTTTCTCAGACTTAGCAGAGTTTTATGCACTATCTCAGCAACAAACGGCTTTGAATGTTGCACAGATAGCTTGAGGGGAAAAGTAAACCAATACCAAACGCTGTTGATATAGTAGTATACTAAATATATCTTTATGCAATTGACTTTCATCATCAATTCCATATATTTTTTTTCTTTCTTTTCAATTTCAGAAATCCCCTGATCAATCTTACAAGTTCAACAGATTTTGAACCTGGGAGTGGGGAATGCTGCTAACCCTACAATCTTGATAGACAGTACAACTAAAAGGTTGCTGGGAAATGGTGAACCACAGTTAGCTTACAAAACAACGTATCAAGTCTCATCCAAACAAATTGTATTTTATTTGGAAGCAGAGGTGGTATGCGTTGCAGCCGACATGAACATAAACAATGTATACAAAATGCATTTGGGGGAACTCCATGTTTTCTGCTGAGTCATTTGAAAAACAAAACCCAGAGGCTCAGAACATATCATAGCGCACCGAAAACAGAAGTTCACAGATTAATTCTACGAAATTCACATAAAAATATTTTTCCAAGACAATGCCGCACCTCATTTAACAAATCATAGATAAAACTAGATGCAGTAAGAGTGTAAACTCATTGGGAAAATAAAAAGCTAATTAAACCACAAATTTCATCAGCTTTGATAACAATTATGGCATGAACTTACAGTACACATCATGCTTATGAGAAAATTCATCAATTGATAACAAAAAGAGCAACAATACAAACGGAATTACAGCGCATCCTTGTATTTGTTTTCTTTAAGTAGTTCTTCTCTCACTCTGCTGATCTCCGCTTCCTTTTCCAGCCTCTCTTTCTGAAACATCAAGACAAAAAAAATCAGTCAAACACGTAAATGTACACTGAAAACTCTAGGGTTTTTATCGAATTGGGAAAATGCAATGACATGAATCAAATGGGAAAATAACTTTGAAGGGAGATCTTATAAACTAACAGTAACAAGTCAAAGTACAAGTACAAGAAATTAATAATATTGATTGAGAAAAGAAAAGACGGCAGCCAAACCTTTTCGTCCTGATGGAGGGCGATCCAGACGTGGACTTTATCCATGGACTGCCAGAAGATGAAGGCTCCAAGTGTCATTGCAAAGTATGTCGCCACTTTCACCATCTCTGATTTTGAATTTGTTGATTATCGAGTTATCAATCTATCAGATTATCACACCTTTGCGAGGGATCGAGAAAATCAGGCTATTAAAGGTCGACGAAGAGTTATATGGTGCAGTGGATGTGCATTGACTATCATGAACCCTGCTTCCCACCCGTACACGAAGATCGTGCATAAATGGGTCTGCAGAGTACAAAACGAAGATTGGGCTTATTTGCCACAGTCCGGCCCATTTAGATAAATAAATTTTTCTCAGGAAAATTAACTTTCAGCACAAAGATGTGTTGGGAGTTTATGTAAAGGTGTCATTATCATAGATTCCGATTTGGTTTCCTTGTTCTTGGATTGAAGCTGAATACAAATCTTTGTTTAAAATGTTGATGTACCCTTTGGTGATTCGTGTCCCGTCCAACACTATTTTTCCGGCGACAAACAATAATTTAGCAACGCCGTTACCTACTAAACAAATAGAAAAGGGACACAACACGAACACTTCTGTCTCACATTGATGTTTGATGATGCCGACTTGTGGACTTGGCCCGCCGTGTAATTGGTTGACTGGTTCTTATCATAATCCCAAATTGCTGGTAGAAGCTTAGCTTGTAGGATCTCTGAAGCCTGGCTTTTTGTACCATGCTACTTAAAATCATAGATTCTCCATTGTTAACATGACTGATAGTGATAGATTACAGTTATGTTGAAATTTAACACAAAAGACAAGCACTTCTTAGACTCTTATCTAATTCCCAATTATCCAATCGGCTAAAGGGAAAAACCCCAAATCAATAGATTGAATCAAAAACTCACAGTGTGACAAGACCAGAGGATTACCTAAAGATGCCGGCTTAACTCGTGGCATTTTTTTTACTGTCCATATGGCATAAGAAGTTTGTGCAAGACAATAAGGATGGCACCTGTGCTACACCTCTAGTAATTTTTTCAATACATGCATAGTAACTCCGTAATATATATGCGTTATTTGATGTATAAATTAAGTTAATTTGTCTTTGTTTTCAACAAACTGAGAGGTAGAGAAGGTAACTCACAGAAGTGGAGGGGTGGAAGATCATTATTACTTGAAGATAGTAGGGATATGGGGACCGAAAGCAAAGGTGGGCTCTTTCGTTATGCTGATAGGACGGACAAATTGTTGCTGTTGTTTGGAATTCTGGGCAGCATGGGAGATGGGATGATGTCTCCACTTTCCATGTATGTGCTTAGCGGTGTTATCAACGAGCTTGGATCCTCTGATATCTCTGCCTCCAATGAGATCGTGGACAAGGTACTCAAATATTACATCAAATAGTGCATCTATTCTAATATAAAGAATATAAGTTTTATGGTAAAAAGTCAACTGAATTAGTGGCTAGTTCTACTAAATTTACATACCAAAATATATGGTTAACAAGCTGCCATTCATCCTGTATACAGTACACGCTCAGGCTGCTCTATGTTGCAATCTTAGTGGGAGTATCTGCTTTCATTGGTATGTATCTTTCTGATACTTTTCTTGTTATTTGGGTTCAGTTCATATCCAATTGGTCCTTTTCCAATTTCATAGCCCGTTGGCTCGTTAGAGAAACGGTGCTTAGACCTAGAGAAAACCAAAGGTGTCGTGTTTGCAAGACAAATGTGGTCCCTCAAATACAAAAGTTGTCATGCTGCACTCTGGCTTTCAAGTTGTTTGAGGTCTTAAAACTAGGCTGCCAAAACTTGCATGTAAAATAGTTTCGCCAAATATACATCAAGCACATGTCTCCTCTCATTCTTGGAATTTTATCAGAAAGGCTTTCGTTTTGCAGAAGGAGTCTGTTGGACAAGAACTGCAGAGAGACAGGCATCTCGTATGAGGGTGGAATACCTGAAATCAGTCCTCAGGCAAGAAGTCAGTTACTTTGACAACCAGACTGCTTCTTCCACTACCTTCCAAGTCGTCTCCATCATCTCCTCAGACGCTCATACAATCCAAGACACCATTGCCGAGAAAGTTATTAACTGTCGTCTCACGCTTTTTTGTTTTCTTTTCCCTCCTTGTTCTTATACTGACGGCATCTATTTTTCTGTTTGTAGATACCTAATACCCTAGCTCACCTCACATCATTCATCTTTTGCCTCGGAGTTGCATTTATACTCTCTTGGCGACTGGCACTGGCCGCCTTACCATTTTCACTCTTGTTTATCGTTCCAGGAGTTGTGTTTGGGACGGTACTTAAGAAATTAGGAGGGAAAGGCAAGGATGCTTATGACATCGCTGGTGGGATTGCAGAACAAGCAATATCATCAATTCGAACTGTCTATTCATATGTTGGGGAGAATCAAACACTAAACAGGTTTAGCCATGCTCTGCAGGAAAGAATGGAGCTTGGTATAAAACAAGGCTTCACTAAAGGATTGTTGATGGGGAGCATGGGAATGATTTATGCAGCTTGGGCTTTCCAGTCTTGGGTCGGAAGCGTCCTTGTTACTGAGAGAGGAGAAAAAGGTGGTGCTGTTTTTATTGCTGCGGTCTGTACGACAATAGGAGGAGTGTAAGTTGCTTGCATTCATGCCAGGAATTGTATGTAAGTACTACCTTGTATATAGTTATTTTCTAAAAACTGACAGGTTTCGTTTGTCCAGGGCAATTATGGGTGCGCTGCCCAATCTCTCTTTCATCTCCCAGGCAACCATTGCTGCCACGCGGATTTTTGAGATGATTGATCGAATTCCAGATATAAATTCTGAAGACGAAAAGGGGAAAATTCGAGCATATGTGAGAGGAGAGATAGAATTTAAAGAGGTTGACTTCAGTTACCCAACAAGACCTAATACCCCAATTCTTAAAGGATTCAATCTAAAAGTGCAAGCAGGTAAGACTGTGGGTCTTGTTGGAGGCAGTGGTTCTGGCAAGTCCACAGTAATATCTTTGCTTGAGAGATTCTATGATCCTGTCAACGGGAACATTCTCCTTGATGGACACCAAATAAAGAGGCTTCAGCTTAAATGGTTAAGATCCCATATGGGACTGGTTAATCAAGAGCCTATTCTTTTTGCAACATCAATAATGGAAAACATTCTGTTTGGGAAGGAAGGAGCTTCAATGGAAGAAGTTGTGAAGGCAGCTAAGGCTGCAAATGCCCATGACTTCATTGTTAAGTTAACAGATGGATATGAAACCAAGGTAAGCCAATGTTGTATGTTCTTAATCAAACAAATCAAATTGATTTTCTATTGCTACAATTGACTTGGTATACTTCAATCAGGTAGGGCAACTCGGAGTTCAGTTGTCAGGAGGTCAAAAACAAAGGATTGCGATTGCAAGGGCCTTAATAAGAGATCCAAAAATTCTCTTACTTGATGAAGCCACAAGTGCTCTGGATGCACAGTCTGAGAAAATAGTACAGGAAGCCTTGGACCAGGCTTCTCAAGGAAGGACAACAATTATTATAGCTCACCGTCTCACCACAATTCGTAAGGCTAATTTGATAACTGTACTTCAATCAGGAAGAGTGATCGAATCTGGTTCTCATGATGAGCTGATGCAAATGAACAATGGAGAAGGTGGGGCCTATAGCAAAATGGTGAAATTGCAGGGATCAGCAACGAGTAATCAAACAGAAGGTAGAAACCATATTAGCTTGATGAGAGCCCAGACTCCTCAGACACCACTCAGTGTGAGATCAAGTTATCAAAACAGCCCGGTCTATCCATTTAGCCCAGTATTTTCAATCGACATGGCACACTCCTTCCAAATGCATGGCTATGAAAACCAAAATGAAAAAAACATAAAGAATAATCCTGATTCTCCTTCTACCAAACTGCGTTTGCTGCAAATGAGTGTAACTGAATGGAAAAGAACTGTACTTGGGTGTGTAGGTGCTGCTGGTTCTGGAGCAATTAATCCAGTATATGCTTACTGCTTAGGATCAGTTGTCTCGGTTTACTTTCTTAAAGACAATTCCAGGATCAAATCAGAAACCAGAATGTATTGCTTCATCTTCTTAGGACTAACAGTTTTAAATTTCATCTCTCATCTCCTTCAACATTACAATTTTGCGATCATGGGAGAGCATTTAGTCAAAAAAGTGCGAGAGAAAATGCTTGGAAAAATACTCACCTTTGAAATTGGGTGGTTTGATCAGGACGAGAACACAAGCGCAGCAATTTGTGCACGACTAGCTAATGAAGCTAACATGGTTCAATCCTTCATTGCAGATCGGATGTCATTACTGATTCAGGTCTTCTTCAGTGCTTCGCTGGCTTTTACACTGGGATTGCTGGTTACATGGAGGATAGCCATTATTATGATTGCCATTCAGCCTTTAGTCATCGGGAGCTTTTACTCTAAAAGTGTTCTGATGAAAAGTATGTCAGAAAAAGCTCGGAAAGCACAAAATGAGGGAAGCCAACTAGCAAGTGAAGCTACCATTAACCACAGGACTATTACAGCCTTTTCCTCTCAGAACAGGATATTGGGTCTTTTCATAGAAACAATGAAAGGCCCAAAGAAGGAGAGCATCAAACAATCATGGTTTTCAGGAATTGGCTTGTTCACCTCCCAATTTCTCACAACAGCTTCTATAGCATTGGTTTACTGGTATG
Organism: Pistacia vera; assembly: GCF_008641045.1. NCBI lineage: Eukaryota > Viridiplantae > Streptophyta > Magnoliopsida > Sapindales > Anacardiaceae > Pistacia > Pistacia vera. The sequence continues at coordinate 36,392 of NW_022196272.1, forward strand.
GAGGGAGGATAATGAATCAAGGATTGGTCACACCAACACACCTTTTTCAAGCATTCTTCATCCTGATGAGCACCGGCAAGAACATTGCAGATGCAGGGAGCATGACTTCTGATTTAGCAAAAGGAGGCAATGCCATCAAAACAATTTTTACAATTCTAGACAGGAGAAGTGAGATAGAACCTGAAGAGCCTAGAGGTAAGGAAGCTATAAAGGATACATCCGGACACATAGAACTAAAAAATATATTCTTCTGTTATCCATCAAGACCTGACCAAATGATCTTCTGCGGCCTAAGTTTGAAAATTGAAGGAGGAAAAACAGTGGCACTTGTCGGACAAAGTGGGTCGGGAAAATCTACTATTATTGGGTTAATTGAAAGATTTTACGACCCGCAAAGTGGAGTAGTTTTGATAGATGAATGTGACATCAAGAACTACAACTTGAGAAGTTTGAGGTTACGTATTGCGTTAGTAAGTCAGGAGCCGACACTTTTTGCAGGAACTATCCGCGAGAATATTACTTACGGTAAAGAGGATGCTACAGAAGCTGAAATAAGGAAGGCTGCAACTCTAGCCAATGCTCACGAATTTATAAGGTAGTCTCCTCTCTGACAGAGTTATAAATGTACAACAGAAACACTACTTTTCTTTGTGGTGACACATATTTATTTGAATTTTGATGTGCAGTTCCATGAAAGATGGTTATGAAACGTACTGTGGAGAAAGAGGAGTTCAGCTGTCTGGAGGGCAGAAGCAGAGGATTGCCCTTGCTCGAGCAGTATTGAAGGATCCGATGATTTTACTTTTGGATGAGGCGACGAGTGCACTTGACAATGTGTCAGAGAATCTTGTCCAGGAAGCATTGGAGAAGATGATGGTTGGGAGAACATGTGTAATTGTAGCTCACAGATTGTCCACAATACAGAAGGCAGACACCATAGCTGTGATAAAGAATGGGAAGGTTGTGGAACAAGGGTCGCACTCCAATCTACTAGCCACAGGGACTGGAGCCTACTACTCTCTAATTAAGCTACAAGGTAGTAACTCTCCTTACAGGTGAAACACTGCGATAGTCAGCTGAAATTTTATTTGAATGTGTAATAGTTTCTTCATTTTTGTTGAGTATGCAACATTTCCTTAAAGAATTAAGCTGGATTTGACATGAAATGTCAGAAACTTCATGGAAATTAACACTTGGAAGGAAAAAAATGTTGAGAAAGAATTGTGAGAATAAATTTTCCATAATGGGTCCATAGCAGCACGGGAAATCAGAAGAATAAAATTCATCTCTCCAAAGCAAAACTAAAGTGTGATTTCTTGGACAGCAATGCTTTGTATAAGCCCTAAAGAATCAAGCTCTAGTAAACAATGGCCCTGTAGGAACCTAAACAAACTAAGATACGAGAACAAATGCTTTCAGTATTCTATGATCCTTCTTTCTATTTTGTCTTTATTTCCTAACTTTGTAACATGTTAGAAGAGGTTTGACTTTGATAACTAGAATCAGTATCACTCGAAAAACCATACACCATCAGTAGTTAGCTATGTGCAACAAGCCCATCACCCATACAGTGACATAGTTATGTGGTGGGGTGCGGGCAATACGGGATGACACTTCCATATACATCTCAGTTTGGGCAGGCCTTGGCCTAATATTGCCAATCCGAAGCTCGTGGCCCAAATTAAAACCAATCTATCGGTCACCTCTTTGACTAGGGTGGAAAAAATTTGCCACGTCTTTCTATTATTCATTTCGAAGATTAAACTGAAACTAAAAATCTAAATCGTAATATGCTAGTTAAATTCCTCAGTAATATTGCAAGCTAAATTATGAGATCTCTGTTAATTGTATGACAAAACAAAAAAACTTTATGCATAACATATATTTTTAATATGTTTTATATATGTTTGAAACTTATTGTTGAATTTATTAATGAGTAGTCGCAATTTATCAGGTGAGATCTATTGTAAGCTGACCAATTATGAACTGTCACATTAGGATTGTGAGAAAAAAATTGTAAATGTAGTATTTTTGAAAAAGTAAATGTATTGTAAATGCAAAATTATAATTAGTAAGGCCATTGACGCATAAGCAATCATAATAGTTCGAATACAAAGTTCTCTTAGGAGAACAAGAGTTTATCTTCTTTTGCAAAAGATCTTATGATCTTCTCTTTTGTTTCTTAACTTCATTTCTTAGTTTTTTTGTGAATGAATTTTATTTTCAGTTGTATTGTGTCTCAATAAGCAATATTTAAAACATGATTATGTGGTTGCTTTTGTTATAGTTTGTTTAAGCTAACAAAATAATATATGATCTAAGCTGTCTATGATTGTTTATTTGCTTTTCAGTGTATGGATGTAAATATTATATACTCTAATTTATAAGCAATCCAAACTATAATAAATCAATCATCAAAGCTTGTGAATTCTTTAATGCTTCAAATATATTTGGAGTTTATGGTTGGATTTATTATTCAGTAGCGAAAACACATTCACATTTCTTTTAATACAACAAAAAACATTCTTAAATTTATAAATACATTTCTAATATTGAATTCAAATACTAAAATAATGAAAGGAAAATTGTTTGTTTAGTTATTTAATTGTAATAATATTTGTTAGACTGGGTATAACAAATATTATGTGTTGGGTGTAAATGGTATCAGAGCTCTGATACCATTTACACCCAACACATAATGGTTGAAAGTTCGGAATAAGTGGTTGGAAAAGGCTGAGGCGGTAATTCCTTATTGGTACGGCGAATCCCAGCCGGATCCAGATCCCAAACCTTATAAAGAGTCAGACTTTGCAACTGAGTTGAGACCTGATTTAGATTGACCATGGGTGGTCAGGATGTTTTGGATCAGTTCGCGGCTAATTTGTAGGAAAAATATCCTAGATTGCCTCCAAGATATGCACAGTTTGTGGCCAAAGAAACCCAAGGTGATTGGGAAAAGGCGGAAAAACTCTTTATGAAAGGTGTCAAGGAAGAAGACTTTGTTTCTAAAGTAGATGGAAAACGGAAGGTTGATATTCCGAAAATTTCTACCTCAGATGCTGAGCGAATCAGCAGGTATTATGAGGAAGAAATGAAGAAACAAAGGAAAGGAGAAGAAACTAGAGGATTAAAATCGACTCCAGGTCCAGGTCCTAAAAAGGCGGAGCTCGATGAGCTAATCTCGAGACTCAGGGAATCTGAGTTTAAAGATGATCCTCTTGTAGGAATTCGTAATCCTTTAAATTCTTTCGAAGGATTTCTTAAGGAAATCTCCAAACCCGAATACAAACAAACTTATCCCACAAAGATAAGGTCAGAGTTTGTACCTATGGGAATACCTAGAATGGTGGAGACACCGTCTGGCAGAAGTTTCCTAAATATCGATTATGTTACAAATGTAACGGATGCGATCGAGGAATGGGAAACTGTTAACTAGGTTCATATCCAAAACAAGAATTTTGGACTCAGTGATACTTACAAGTTTCTAAGATCCACACTGCAAGGCGCTGCAGGAAGCTTTTGGAGAAGTCTAGAAGCTGGTACGGGTCTGTTAGATACTGTAAGGGACTTGAAGAATGCAGAATCTATTTTTGCTCTCTTCAAGGATATGCTCTGTAGAGAATTTACTGGGATAACAATTACCCGTAGGAATCTCGCGGAGGTAGTTGCCTTAGAAGCTTTGACAAAGCTTAGGCTTTGTGACATGTATCTGTTTGAAAATTTCGTCTGTGAGTATAGATGATATTTTTATCAGTTGCCTGGTGGTACACAGGAAGTCATGAAGAATACTTTCTTTGCTAAGCTTCCCTAAGAATGGGATAAGGCAGCAAACGAGGCGTTTAAGCTTTTACTCGAAAAGAATCAGGTAGTTGATTCTTTAGGAGGAAGAATAGAAGCTGTTAGACAACTCGTGAGGACAAGATGTTTGAATGCCAAGCTGAATAAGGAAGCTAAAAGGCTTGAGTTCAATGAATCTTATTGTCAAAACTTTGATAGAGTGCTAGGACAATATGGCTGTGAGTCGAGGAGTTCGACTAAACATCAAGGTTGGAAAAACCATATGAAACGAAAAGGATCATTCGGTAAAAGGAACTTTAAGCCGAACCGTTTTCGTAATATGGTAAAACGACCTGTTACTAATAAACGGAATCTTCCAGATCACAGAAGGTTTATTAGGCGCACAGGGAAATGTAGACTTAACCCTAAGGAATGCGGAGCGTGTAAGTTTTGTGCTACCTGCCCATCTGGCAAGAATGCAAAAGATTGTAATTGTTGCTGGATTTATGGTGACAAAAATCATTTTGCGGATAAATGCCCTCATAAGGGTAAGAAGAAGGCAGCGGTAAGATTTTTGGAAATCAACGCGGAAAGCCAAACTTCTGAATTTGAGCCAGTTTGGGGATACAAAATTAATTCAGATGATGAAGTTTATGAATTAGTTTCGGATTACTCTGATGATTCAGATTCTTCAGAGGATGACTCAAAAGACATGACTTTTGAGTAACAATCTTCAAATCTTCAACGCATAGGTATATTCATGCAAAAGTCTAGGAGTCTTAATGAATATCCTAGGAATAGTGGTATTGGTGATGAGGATGATCTTATCCCAATTAGAAATGAAGATGAAAACCCTAACTCGGTAATTAGTTCATCATCTAATTACGAGGATCACTCGGGTAACTCAGAGACTTAGGTAATTCCGAGGTTAACACCTAGAGAAGTTTTTGAAAAACGCTCTAAGTGGTTATTCAAAGCTGAAGGCTTAGAAGATGTACACGAAAAGCCTGTTCGTGTAGCATTATCTCAGTTTCGAGAGGGTGAATTAATACTCTCAGACGATGAGTGGCTACAGAAGGTTAGAAGTCTTGCCAAACGGGCAAATGGCAAGTATAACTATGTACAACTTGGTGCTGTACAAATTCGTGTGCAGGGACTATTCCGTGGAGGAATGAATGTACCTGTTCAGGTTGCCTTACTGGACACACGATGACTTACGTTTGGTAAAGCTCTAGTTGGCAGTTTTCACGTTAATTTAGCTTTGGGAGATGCCTACAGGACTGTTAAACCAGGTTATATGGTTAGTCTTATGGATCCAAACCTTAAACAGATTATGGTTCTTCGAATTCATACTTTAGGATTAGAAGACTTGATGGCTTCTAGTGACGGAATAGCAATTCAATATAGGTTGATTTATCATTTGATAAATTCTGTTAATTCTATACGAATGAACTCTGGTGCAGATACGGAGGTTCATGGCCCGGGACAGGATTCTGTAATTCCAATTCGACCTACGGTAATCATTTGATATATTCCACTTCTGATGCATAAGAAATGGATGAGGCTTGTAATGTTTTCTTTCAAAGACTGTATCCTAGTCATCATATAAACCGGATCGCACGGGATATATCGCAGGAGGTTGACCCCTCTGGTGCATGTCCTGAAAGCACGGATAAATTCAAACCTAAGGAGAACATCTTGAAAATCGAAAACAAGAGCCAAGAAAACTCAAAACAAGAGCCAAGAAAACTCTTTAAGGATTGAAGAACTTGTGAAATCCTTTAAAGAGGAACTTTCTCCATGCTTTGATGATCAACCATTAAAGTTATGGGAAAGGAACGGTGTTTTTGCTTCACTTGAGTTAAAAAGGAAAGATGATAAAATTGTGACCAAATCTTTTCCTTATACTCCCGATGCAGAGGAGGAATTCAGTAAGCAAATACCGGAATTGTTGGAAAAGCAATTGATACGCGCCAGTAAAAGTCCACACTCTTCGCCATCATTCATGGTTATGAATAAAGTTGAGCAATTAAGAGGAAAAGCACGGATGGTTATCGATTATAGGCAGTTGAATGAGAAAACCATTGATGATGCTTATGAGATACCAAACAAATTGGCTTGTTTGAATAAAGCAAGATTTGGAAAAATCTTTTCCAAATTTGATCTAAAGTCAGGATTTTGGCAGATCAGAATGGCAGAGTCAAGCATTCTTTTGACGACTTTCACCTGTCCGAAAGGATTGTTTGAATGGATGGTTTTGCCTTTTGGACTTAAGCAAGCACCATCAATATTCCAAAGGAAAATGGATCAAGTTTTTGGGGACTTATCCAACTTTTGTATAGTCTATGTTGATGATGTTCTGGTTTTTAGTAAAACCAAGGAAGAACATGTAAATCATCTTAGACTGGTAAGCAAAAGGTTCCTTGATAATGGAATGATTCTATCTGAACGAAAGATAGAATGGTTTAAGAACAAGGTGAAGTTCTTAGGCATAGAGATAGGTGAAGGAGGTATTCAACTCCAAGAACATATCTCGAAGAAGTTGCTGGATTTTCCAGACGTGATGGAAGATAAACATATGTTACAGCAATTTCTTGGATTAGCCTATTACATGCGTGAGTATGTGCCCAATCTCGCTAGTGTAATTAATGGCTTAACGCTTAAGGTTAGTGACAAAGTGCCTTGGATTTGGACACTTGAAGACACTAATTGTGTTAAGCGGACAAAAGCCTTGACAAAGCGGTTAAAACCATTAAAACTCCCAGATGATGAGGATAAGCTCATTATCGAAAGTGATGCATCTCACTTGTATTAGGGAGGAGTGCTTAAGGCTAAAGGGACTGATAATATTGAACGGATTGTTCGATATGCGTCAGGAAAATTCTCTCCTGCTGAAATAAACTATCTGATCATGAAAAGGAAGTTTTAGCAGCGAAAGAATGTATTGACCGATTTCGATTGTTCGTAATCAGTCACGAATTTACTTTAAGGACAGATTCTAAATATTTAAAAACTTTTATAAAATTGTCTTTAAAGGATGACAAATCTAGATTAATCAGATGGCAAATTGGTGTTGCAGATATAAAATCAAGTTTGAATATATTTCTGGTGAATCTAACTTTGTTGCTGACTTTTATCTAGACATTCTCTTGAAGATTTGTAGGAAAAGACGGACAAGAAGGAAATTGGAAGTCACTTCTCATGCTCCAAGTGTAAAACATGAGGACACTGAGAAGGAATTGTCCTTTGAAGATTACTCGACTTCAAAGGTTACTGCTAAAAAGGAGAAAATTGCGGATAAGCAGGTAGCTTTCTTAAGCAGGTTACTGCGGTATAGCAGGATAAGAAGGAAAGTGTCGAGATTATGACTCTGATACTTCGGAAAGAGGAACCAAAATTTCAACGTTTGAAGGGTAAAACTTCTACGAAGGAAGCTACTTCTGAAACAGAAATGATTCCTAAGAAGGAAAAAACTCAGAAGAAAGCAATAGTTTGCTGGTCTTGTAAACAGGAAGGACATGAACAGGCTAATTGTCCCCTGCCAAAGACAAAACATTCTGAGGATCATCGTCAGGCGTTGTAAGCGTGGTGGTCCACACACTCCACAAAAGAAGCGGTTAATTGATGCAGATATTTGTGGAGGTTTAGTTTTCCAAAAGGCTTAGATTAATTTCAGCTAGTCAAACACTCTGGGAGAACTGGAAACCCAAATTAGGGTCGCAATGGTGACAAGACAAGGGGAAGTACAGCTGAGAGGTGTCTAGAGAAGCTAGCAAGAAGATTAGCATCGCTGGAAGCTGATGAACTGTTCTATGAGACGAAGAGTTCAAAGGAACTGACGTACTCTATGCAGCAGGAATTAAAAACTTGAGGTAAAGCTCAAACTCGAGAATTTGAATGATTTAATAGTGAAATTGGGAAAAACTGACTTGAAGATTTAGTTCAAGGATTATCAGTTATCCTAATGGAACTATGGAATTGTTCGTTCCATGGAAAATCTTTAGAAAAGGTTTTGTAGAGATCTTTTGACTAAAGGATGGATCGATACAATGCAAATTGACGTCAGGAAGCAATGGTGGACCCTACTATGCCATACGCGGTTAAGCAAACGCTCTGTGTATTAAATCGGAAGGTCGACACATCACTTGCATGATTACTTCCTCATTGCAAGAGAGCTATGATGTTCAACCTGTACAGATATGGGAATTTCTTGTAGGAGAACCATGGTACCGAATTATGTTAAATAGTGCGGTAAAAATGGGTTCTTATGCACTAGAAGAAATCAGAAGAAGAAGAGGAAGATTGGACAGGTTACACATTGCCAAAATGTTACTGGTAAAATCTAAACTGGAAGAACTCGTGAGAGTAAATGTACTGTCCATATTCAGAATGGATCGTGGTGGTTAAACCAGTAGTATGCATTGATCTAGGATACTTTTGTTCAAACAAATCAGGCCTAGTTGAAACTTGTTAGAAAGGTTTGATTTAGCCATCTACCAAATCAGGCCTTGATGGAAGGTACAATTGTCTTCTAAGGATGGTCTTAGCCCAGACTAAAGGTCTAAACGAACATGTGTCAACTTAAAACAACCATCACTTTTGATCCGGAAGGAGTTTTGGAGCTCGTAAGATATCAACGGAAAGCTTATCTCGAGCTCTACGTCGTGGCAGGGAAACTTTGTTGGGGTCATTTTTGGGGCCAATATACACTGTTTTGGCATGTTTCAGGGCTATTTTAAGTTTTTTATGCATTTTTTCTAACGTTTACAGTTGATTACGATCTAAGAACTGAGAACTGGATCTGAGGCTGTGCATAATTTGAGAGCTGAGAGCTCAATTTGATGAGCTTGATCTAAGCACACAAGGAGCTCGATCAAAAAGCACACGGAGTTTGATTTGAGAGCATAAGGAGCTCGATTAGAGGGCATAACCAGCTCGATCTGAGAGCGCACGATTTGAATGATCTGAGCATGCGATCTCAAGCTAATGAGTGAGATCTTATGAGCTCAATCCAGGACTCATTATCTGGATGATCTGGATGCTTGGAAGGGCGCGATTTGATGATCTAGGCTCTCGGAAGCGCGTCTGATGATCTAGATGCTTGAAAGCACACAATCTGATTGATCTAAGCACTCGGAAGCATGCAATCTAATCAATCTGAGCGCTCGAAATCGTTCCATCTAATGATCTAGACGCTTAAAAGTGCACAATTTGATTGATTTAAGCATTCAGAAGCACGCGCTCTAATGATCTAAACATTGAAAAGCATGTGATTTGATGATTTGGGTGCTCAGAAGTGCGTGATCTGATGATTTGGGTGCTCAAAAGCACACGATCTAATGATATAAGTGCTCAAAAGCGAGCAATCTGATTGATCTGAGTGCTTAGAAGCACATAATCTGATGATCTAGGCACTCAAAAGTGTGCGATCAAATGATTTAAACGCTTGAAAGCACGCGATTTGATGATTTGGGTGCTCGAAAGTGTACAATCTGATGATCTGGGTACTCGAAAGTATACAATCTGATGATTTGGGAGCTCGAAAGCGCGTGATATGTTGATCTAAGCTCTCAAAAGCGATCAATTTTATGATTTGGGTGCTCTAAAGCATGTGATCTGATGATGTAGACACTTGAAACATGCGATCTGATGATCTTCGTGCTCGAAAGTGCGTAATTTGATGATCTGGGTGTTTGGAAGTGCGTGATCTCAATGATCTTAAACATGTGATCTCAATGATCTTGAACGCGTGATCTCAAGCTGATGAGCGAGATCTTCTAAGCTTAATCTAAGCGCACGATCTGAACAATTTGAAGCGCGTGATCTGAACGATTTGAAGCCTGCGATCTGAACGATTTTAAGCGCGCGATCTGAACGATTTTAAGCGCGTGATCTGAAGCATGTGATCTGAATGATCTAAAGCCCATGATCTTAAGTTGATGAGCGAGATCTTCTGAGCTTAATCTGAGGCATGCCATCTGAACGACCTGAAGCGCGTGATCCCAAGCTGATGAGAGAGATCTTTTTAGCTCAATCTAAGGCGCACAATCTGAATGATCTAAAGCACACGATTTGGAACTAAAGAGCTTGATCTAAGATGCGTGATCTAAGAGCTTGATGAGCTCGATTAGAAAGCATAAGGAGCTTGATATGAGAGCATAACTTGATCAGAAAACATAAAGAGCTTGATCTGAGAGCATAGCTCGATCATAAATCATAAGGAGCTTGATCTGAGACAGGCTTTAGTATTTTGACGATAACTTGCTATAGAGCTCGAATTTGGATGATTCTTGGACCATCAGAAAGCTAACTTGATGGGCTACAATTCTTGTGCTTACTGCTTCGCCAGATTCACTTATCTTGCTCAGATTGCCACATTTGATAATGTGAAGCTGAATTTTGCTAAAGAAGTTGAGACTTGCTAGAAAAACATGGAGAGTTGATGTGAATCATGCCTTTCCTCTAACGTCAAATTATTAATGCTTGATTTTAACACTAACGACTTCGTATATGTAAAGTGTTATGAAATTACACGTGAGATGATTATGAGAGTTGATTGTGCTACGTCCACTATTATTTTATTATTCTTTGACTATTTTTCTGATATTGCCTGTAAGGCGTACAAAGATGGAGTAATGCTTTGTTTTTAGAGAAAAATAATGGTTGAAGCTCGAACGTATGCCCAACTCACATATATCCAGCTTCCTCTTCCATGAAGAAAGTTGCTCATTTATACCTTTGAGCTCAATGTAATGAGTGTTTTTGCAAGTTGTCTTGACACGTGTGGACCCATCCTTAATCTTGATCTTAAAATGGGATAGGATTTATATAGATGCTCTTAAGTCGGTTAGATTTTGACAGCTAATGTTATTTTTTCCTTTAGCTCTTGTTGAATTCTAATTAGAGGAGAAATCTGTTGAGTTTTGATAGGTGGTGCTGACATCAGTGTGTGTTTTGGCATAATAGAATGACAAATCGACTTGGTGGGTGTTAAAAAATACTAGAGGTGCATATCCATTTGCAGTTTTAGAGAGGTGACGACAGTTGAATTTCCGGTAGATAGAGAGACGGCGGCGAGGAAATTTTTCGGTGAATGAAGAAGGCAATGGCATAGAGATTTTAAGCTTGAGTCTATAGTATTAATGAAATTCATTGTCGGGGTTGTATTATCATATATGTATATATTAATATAATCTTGAGGGATAGGCTATCTAATTGCCATTTTGAAACTCTAGAATTGTTTTATTTTGACATGGTGGAAGATTGTTAGACACATGGTAGCATGCAATTGGTAATGACGTGGTATTTTTACATTTGGCTGCATATTATTGGTGATGATGTGGGATATATGGATGAGTTGTATTATTGATTACACGTGGCTTAATATAATTGGTGTTTGATATTTTTTATTATTAATAACACATATTGGGCATCCAAAGGTCTAATTGGTGTTTGTATTAATGACACATATTAATAACAATATGATACTAAATAGTGTTATACTTTATTAGGCATCTCAAAGGTTTACTTAAAATTTTGTTCATTCAAATAAGGAGATATATAAATACATGTATCTGAAAGGTCTAATGAAATCTTTCTCAATTAAATGCAAACATTTTAAGTCTTTATTTGTGATTGATATTAATAACACACATATCTATATTAGAAAGTTGGGCATATGAAAGGTGTAATTAAATCTTTATCAATTAAATGCAAACTTTTGCATTCACTTTTAAATCTATATATATTTATTTATGTGGCGATTGGTACCATAATGAAGAGATGAGAAAGGAACACAAATATTCCATTTGTTAATATTTGTTCAGCAATAGTTTTGTGAAGTTAGTTGTTCCCGCAAAGGAGAATCATTTTCATATGTTTCACAAATATCAAGTGATGTTGGATATTTAATTGTAGTTGTCGTTTTTTTTTTTTTTTTTTTGATAGTTTTGTAATATTGTTGCGTAATATTTAATTGTATTTCTTTGTTTAGTTTGGAATTTTTCATTTTTTAGTGGAATTGTCCTTTAATTATTGTCTCCATCTTTTCCATCTACATTTTCATCTGTTTCAAGAAAATCAAGTGATGATGATCTGCAAGGATTGATATCATTTGACCATTTCAGGATGAATAGGTGAGGATTTGTGCCATTAAAACAAATTTAATTTTACTGATGAGAAAGGAAAACAAATATTAATATGTAGTTTTAATTGTATTTGTTCTATCTCTTTTTGTTGATATTTTTTATGTTACATATATTTATTATGAAAAGCGGCTATTGCTGAATATAACCAATTTTATTTGTTTCACAAATATCAACTGATGTTTGATGTTGAGTGTTTCAGTGGAAGGGGATGACGGTCTGATTTCTCGAGGCGTGACGGCCACTCTTCCTCATTGATTCGTGACACGTGGTCGCGATTAATGGTCAGATGTGTTTTCCACCCAAACGTCGTTTGACTTCGGGAAACCAAAGCGCCACTTCTTCAACTATATAAACCTCAAGCCCTCTTCAGGCAAAGTCACAGTACTTTCACTCTCAGAGAGAGCAAGAGACTTTCACGAATTTCGACTCTTTGTCTTCCAGAGTGGTGGTTGTTTGATATTCGGAGCAAAAGAGTCCATCTGTCTCATTTCAAGAGGTAATAACGATTCCCTTCTCCTATTTTTGGTTTGATTTTGTCGGTAGCTCATCGGAGATGGAATATCCTTCGATGGGTCATATCCATTGATGGTGGCCCTTTAAGTATTCTGTTAGGGTTTAAGGGAGGAAATATTTATTTTTCTCCTCCACGTCATCGTACGAAATAGCGTACGGGGACTGAATGGTTCCCTGCTTGTCGCTTTTGTAGACCTCAAGATGATGGACCGCCCAATGACCAGAGCCGAGAAAGGAACCAGTTCGCCCGTGCAGGATGCTCCTGCGGACCCCACTCGAGAGATTTTCTCAGTACTTACTGATGAAGAGCTCAAAAGGGTGGTAGATCAGTACGCTATCAGCGTGGAGGTCTTTCACGATAGGACACACACAGCTCGGTATCTGCCACGAGGGTTGGCCACGATCTCTAAGGACATTTTCAAGGGTGGGGGGTTGATCCCTTTCCACCCCTTTGTCAGGTCGGTCCTCAATCATTTCGGGATCGCACTAATGCAGTTCACACCGAACGCATACATGATTATCGTTGCCATGTACATCGTGTGCCGTGAGAATGGGCTAGGCGAGCTAACCGCGATAGAACTTGGTTGCTTATATATTCTAAAAAAGAGCAAAGACAAGGATCCTTACTACTTGTCTAGGCGAACTACCATAGAAGTGGGGATACACAGTTACCCGAGTAACGTAGGACCGTATGAGACGAAGTTCTTTTTCTTTCGTCACGACGTCATTTGTCGCTTCCTGGAGCCGAGTAGGTTCTTTTTCCTTTCGAATTTATTGACTTGATTTGTCCTTCGCTAACGAGTTGTTCATTTTTCTGGCAGTTAACAAAACAACCAGCTTAGAGCTGCTCATGGACCCAGACAAAATCACGACCTTTGGTTTTCTATCTGAAGCAAATCGCGACGCGAGGCTGCTCGTGACAACCACAAATTTGTGGAGGTACGACTTCTTCAACCAAGATGCGGCCTTAGAGACCCCGCAGAGTAAGTTTTTTGACTTCTTTTATACTTTTCGCGTAACGAGCTGTTTTACTAACGGTGTTCTCATGCAGCGACCATGCCTCCTAGAGTGCCCAAGTCACCACGACCAAGATAATTTTCCTTCCCCCGAAGGGCTACCACCAGATCGGCTGGAATGGCTCCCAACGGTCCCTTCAGTGGGGGCACATCGGTAGCCGATCCGACCCGACCTAAGGGCACTGCTCGCCCTAAGCAAAAAATCACGACCCAGAGGCTTAAAAAAGGAGACAGATTCAGACCGAAGTGTCAGAGTCCGAACCGGAGGGTTTGGGCATCCAACCCGAGAGGTTGCAACCCTACCAAGCATTCTGCTCGGGAGGGCCAGCTAGGGGCACAACTGGTATCTCCATCGTCTCTGAGGGTCAGCAGGTAGGACAACAGGCGACCACGGTCCCCGAGAGGAGGTCGGGAAAAGAACTGGCAGGGGGGACTTTACCCGCTACGAGCACCGACACCCCGGTCCTAGAGTCAATGGGACAGCTACCAGACCATCTGCAGCTGGTGGTCTTTGCATTGCTCGAATGTGGGCTTGCGGAGGCTTTCGAGCAGTTCGTGGCTTCCAGTACCATGGACCTGATGACCACGTCCTTTCACCACCTGAGCCAGGTAAACGAGCTGCCCTTGGTGAGGACATTTGCTTATTTGATATAAATAACTTCATTCTCTTCGCTATGCTGGTCCTGCTCTCCATGCACTTGTCCCTGCAGAAGGTCCAACTGGGGGCTATCGAGGAATTGGTGGAGGTAAGGGAAGAGAATACACGACTTAAGCGAGAGTTAGAGGTCACGTGAGTAGATAGGGACTCATCCATTATTCAGGCGGAACAGCATTTGTCCGAAAGGGATGCTGCGCTTCACGCGGTGGACTTTCAGAAGTCCGAGCTGGAGAAGCATAGCGAGGAGGTGAAGGACCTCCAGACGACCGTGGCCAAACTCACTAGGGAGGCTGGCGAGAAAGACCAGGCATTGCAAATGACTTATGAGCAGGCCATGTGAGCAGAAAGGGATAAGGGCGAGCTGTGGGAGAATACTGAGAAGCAGCGGTCAGCACTTGAGGCCGAGCTCCACTTCACTTGAGGCTGTGTCACTTCGCTAACTGCAGAGATGCAGCAGAAAGAGGCAGAGATCAAGAATAGGGCTACAGAATTGACAATTTAGTCTATCTTTGCCCTTCTTTCGAGGAATCCTGAGATGGATCTGTCTAACCTCCCTGATGAGTATCGGAACGAGCTTGCTTCCATATTGGCATAGGCTGAAGTTGAGAAAATGGCTCGGGGACCTGACCTGGAAGAGGAACAGCCTAAGCCCGCTCCAGAGGAGCCCACACCCGATCAGGCAATCGGCGACCAGCCTGGGGATGAGGATCAGTGATCCGCTTCTCTTGTTTTCTCCCTTTAGGCTTATGCACTTTTCCCTTTCATGAATAAAGATATTGTTTTTCACAATCTTTCATGAGTATTTATGATTTCCGCATTCTTTACATATGAGATCGCATTCTAACTGTTTATAATAGTATTGGTACAAATTTATACGAACAGAATTGTATACATGGGAAAATGATTACAAATGAACAGAATTGTACACTTGCTATTACAGATTGCAAAAATTAAGACCGACCTTTACAAGGAAATAATTGAGTTCAGAGTTACTGATAATAAGGTCAGAGATGCTCAGCATTCCAAGCTCGGGGTACTTCAGAACCATTTAGCCTTTTTAAATGGTAAGTCCCCGGTCTTATTACTTTGGCGATGCGGTATGGGCCTTCCCAGTTCGATCCTAAAACTCCTGCACTTGGTTCTCTAGTACTGAGAAGAACTTCCTTCAAAACAAGGTCATCGACCTAGAAGTCTCTTCTTTCGACCTTAGAGTTGAAGAACCTTTTCGCGCGTTGCTGGTAGGCTGCTATTCTTAGCTAAGCCTTGCTATGATGTTCTTTAACTAGGTCCAAACTTACGCGCATAAGCGCTTCATTGTCAGCTTCGTTGTATAGGTCCCTCCAAAGTGAACCGGTTCCTACCTCCACAGGGATCATCGCTTCGCAGCCATATGCTAGCGAAAAAGGGGTTTCTGAGGTAGAGTTTGTCGGAGTTGTTCTGTATGCCCATAGGACTTCGGGAAGGTCATCGGCCCAATTCCCTTTGGCTACGCCAAGTTTTGCTTTCAAAGTGTGCTTGATGGTTTTGTTGACAGCTTTAACCTGACCATTTGCTTGTGGTCTTGTGACTGAGGCAAATTTTTTATGGATACCTAGCTTGTCGCAAAACTACTTGAACTCCTCGTTGTCGAACTGTTTACCATTGTCTGAGATAAGGGTATGAGGAATACTATAGTGGCACACAATGTTCTTGAAGACGAAATCCTTGAGCTTTTTGGTCGTGATCGTGGCTAACGGTTCTACTTCGACCCACTTGGTGAAGTAATCCACCGCGACCACGGCATACTTGACTCCCCCTTTACCAACTGGCATGGGACCGATGAGATCGATTCCCCACATGGAGAATGGCTAAGGGCTGGTCATGGTTATCAACTGGTGGGAAGGAGCTCGCGGTATGTTCACAAACCGCTGGCACTTGTCATACCTTTTGACAAAGTTGTAGGTGTCCTCTTGGATTATGGGTCAGTAGTACCCTTGACGAACAACTTTGCTGGCGAGAGATCGTGCGGCAGTGTGATTACCACAGATCCCTTCATGTATCTCCCTCATGATGTAATCTACCTGTTCGCTGGTTACACATCGGAGGAGAGGGGTGCTAAACCTTTGCCTATATAGTCGGTCTCCGATGAGCGTGTAACGAGCAGATCTTATTCGCAGGGTCTTTGCCTCGACCTTGTCGTTGGGCAAGATCCCATCTCTGAGATACCGAATGATAAGGGTCATCCAGGAAACTGATTCTGTTACATTCACGACCTGTTCGATCGGGCTAACATAGGAGGTCTCGATGAATTGAACAGGAATGCTTTCTGGTTCATCTGAACCTAACGACAAGGATATCCTTGCCAAGGCATCTGCCATAGAGTTGCTATCTCTAGGAATTTGTGTGATCGCGAAGTGCTTGAACGACTCAAGCGCGGCCTTAGCTTTCTTCAAATAGCTAATCATGTTTTCTTCCTTGGCTTGATACTCCCTCAAAATCTGGTTAACGACCAACATGGAGTCGTTGTGGATGTTGATCATGGTTAAACCCATTTCTCCGGCCAACCGCAATCCAACGAGCAGAGCTTCATACTCGACCTCATTATTGGTCGCCTTAAAACCGAACTGGAGAATGCCATGAATGCGAGTCCCTTCAAGACTCAAAAGGAGAAGACCTGCCCCGACCCTCTTTCTGTTCGATGATCCATCGACGTAGAGGCTCTAGGTCGATAGATTTTGGGTAGTTTCCTGAATGACTTCGTTGACTGTTGCTCCGACTCATTCGTCGGATGATATGAGAATTCTGATATGAAGTCGGCAACAGCCTACCCTTTGATGGTTGCTTTTGGTCTGTACTTCAGATTGAACTAACTTAATTCCATGGCCCATTTAAGCAACTTACCCAATGCCTCTAGTTTCTTAAGGACCTGCCTAACTGGGTAATTGGTCATTACATAGATCATATGGGCATGGAAGTAAGGTCGCAACTTTCTGGAAGCGATCAGCAGGGCATAAGCTAATCATTCCATTTTCGGATACCGCATCTCATCATCCAACAGACGCTTGCTCACATAATACATTGGCCATTGGACCCTGTTCTCTTCCCGAACTAAGGCTGCACTGATTGCGAACTGAGAGATTGACAGATACAGAAGGAGGATCTCTTGCAAGAGAGGTTTGGATAGAAGAGGTGGCTTCCCGAGGTGTTTTTTAATACTCTAGAATGCTTGTTCACACTCGATAGTCCACTCAAACTTCTTGTTGGCCTTTAGTACATTAAAGAACGGCAAGCAGCGATCTGTTGCCCTCGATATGAAGCGACTGAGTACTGCTATTCGCCTATTGAGGCTCATAACCTGCTTCTTGTTGGTCGAGCTTTTCATATCGAGGAAAGCTTGGATTTTCTTGGGGTTGATCTCTATTCCCCTTTGGTTAACCATGTATCCCAGGAATTTTCCTGAGGATACTTCGAATGAGCACTTGAGAGGGTTTAGCTTCATTCTATATTTCTAGAGGATATCGAACATCTCAGTGAGATACGCTATGTGATCTGAAGCGACATGCGACTTGACTAACATATCGTCCACATAGACCTCAATCGACTTCCCGATCTGTTCGGAGAACATCTGGTTAATCAGCCGCTGGTAAGTCACACCAGCGTTCTTGAGGCCGAATGGCATAACCTTGTAGCAATACAGCTCCCGATCTATAATAAAGGAGGTATGCTCTTCGTCTGACGCATATATCAGAATTTGATTGTATCCCAAGTACGCGTCCATACAACTCAGCAGCTTGTGCCCGAAGGTGACATCCACGAGCTAGTCGATCTTGGATAGGGGAAAACTATCTTTTGGGCATGCTTTGTTGAGGTCCGTGAAGTTGACACAGGTTCGCCATTTGCCGTTGGGCTTCTTTACTAGAACCAGGTTGACAACCCAGATTGGATAGAACGCTTCTCGGATGGATCCATTCCAAAAGAGATTATCTACCTCATGCTTCAAGGCAGCATATCACTCCGGATCCATCGCTCTTTTATTCTAGCAGACTGGCTTGGCTTGGCTTCACTGTCGATGTTCAAGGCATGGAAAATAATATTCGGGCTAATCCCGACCATATCTACATACGACCATGCGAACACATCAATATTTTCTCTAAGGAAGTTGGTCAGTTCGGTAGTGAGCTGGGGGTTGAGATTGCTCCCAATCCTCAACACTCTGCTCGGCTCGCTCTGGTCGACCAACACCTCAGATAATTCCTCAACTGGCCCACTGGAAGGGCATTCTTGAATACGAGGATCCATATTATCCTCGGCTGGGCCAGGCTGCGACTCAATTCGGTTGATCGCCATTGCCTGTCGGGGAATGCCGCGCGAGATGCCCTTCCCTTTGCACGCCATCTGCACTGCCCATACATAACAATTGCAAGATGTGCGCTGGGATCCGCTAACTTTCCATATCCCCATCGGGGTGGGGAACTTCATCTTGAGATAGTATATCGAAGTGACCGCCTTGAAGTTTCTCAATAGAGGTCGCCCCAGGATGCCGTTGAAAGCAGACGGGCAATCCACTACTAAGAATTTAGTTACTTTGGTCACCTCGTCAGAGTCACCTAGTGTGACTGGAAGCAAGATCGTTCCTTTGGGGATCAGGTGGTCCCTTGTAAATCCGTATAGAGGGATCGCGGCGGGCTTCAGGTTGGCCTCGTCCAAGTTCATTCTTTTGAAAGCTGTCTGGAATAGGATGTTTACAGCACTTCCGTTGTCCACCAACATTCTGTGGACGTCGAAGCGCCCTATCAGGGACGTGATCACAAGAGCGTCGTCGTGGGGATGATGTAACCGAACTGCGTCCTTTTCGGAGAAGGTAATTTCCTCCTCCTTGCGAACCTTTGGTGGTCATCGTGTCGTGCTCATCACACTGATGGGATCGTGATAGGCTGCGCAGGCATATCTTTCTTGGGCGCCTCGCGAGTTCCCCGCGAGGTGCAGTCCCCAAAGATCATTCCGACGCTACATATACCCTTGCGATCACAATGCTTCTTTCCTAGTTCCCCTTGATTTTTCTCCCGCATGGGAGTGAAGTCATCAATATACTCTTTGAAATGCCCCTGCTTGATGAGGTCTTCGATTGCCTCTTTGAGAGCTCGGCACTCATCGGTGTGATGCCCATTATCCCAATGAAAGCGACAATATTTTTTACTATTTTTGGCTGATGGGGGATTTTTCATGGGCCCAGGCTCTCCGAGCAGGCCAGCTTCTTCTGACTTGTCAAGAATAGCCAATACAGACGCACTCAAAGGCGTATATTGATTCCTGTTGCGATCGCGATGAGGAATTGAAGCATAAGACTTTTTGGGCTCGAACCGTGGCTTCTTTCCTTTTCGTTGATCATCATTAGCCCATATGCAATCAACTCTCCTACTTTCCCCCCGACTAGGCGCACTACCTGAAGTGCCAAGGTCGCAATGGTGAAGCACCGTCACGGAGTTTTTAATACGGAGGTACTTCTCCGCAAGGTTGTAGAAGCAGATGAGGGAAACATCATCCTCAGCCTATAGCTCTTTCCACAGGTCGGTCTGTGGGTGAATTCCCACTATAATGAGAGTCAGAATAGACTCTTCGGGAGTGTGAGCTACCTTATTAAGTTCTCTATGGAATCGGTCAATGTAGGACTGGAGGAATTCATCCCTTTCTTGCCTTATGTTGCTGAGGTAGCTTAAAGGCATTGAAAACTTTCGGTTCGCTTGGAAGTGTCTCAAGAACGTCATGCTCATCTGAGGTCACGAGCTGATCGACCCCGTCGGGAGCGACCTGAACCATCGTTTGGCATGAGAGGTTAGGGTTACTGCCAAACAACGATACTTTGCCAAGTCTGAAACCTGGTAAAGCTCCATCAGGTCGTTGAATTCGTATAAGTGATCTTGCGGATCAGAATTTCCATCGAACGCCCGCATATCGGGCATTCTAAATCTTGGCAGGAGAGGGGCGGCTAATACCGCTAGAGAGAAGGGAGATGCTGTTGCGACCTGCCCTTGCTCGTTTTGCTGAGCTTTTAGTTGATCTAGAGCTCGCTGTAGCTCCTCAATCTGAGGCAGTGGAGCTATCTGGGGATTGCTTTCCCCCATGCGAGTTCAAGCCTTGCGATTGCGATTGAGAAAAGTTTGGAGGTCGGATTCCTCTTCGCCTCGGCAGGCAGTTCCGGCCGCCTTTGACACACACTGGCTAAAGTCGTGTGATGGCGATGAATGGTGCAGGGAATTTTCACAACCTCCGTGGTGGTACGAACTGCCCCGCGAAATGTGGGAACCTCCCGCACGATGACGATCAGGATCGTTATTCTGGCGGTGATGAGAATCACCCCGCTTAGCACTTTTATGGGAGTGCTCATGCGACGTGGCATGGGACGGCTCGGGATGCAACCTTTCATAGAGCTTTAACGCCACGGGTATTCTACTCGGGACGTGGTCGGTGTTTGCCGGCCTTTTAGAGCCCTTAAGCCTGCTATTCGCCACTTGTTTACCCTTCTTTCAACGCGCTTCCGCGTGACCTGTAAGTGTTTGCGGTTGCACCACACTATTTGATTCGGGTGGCATGCCCCGGTCCAAACGGTCCAACCTTTGGTTAACGGTTTGGAGAGTATTGTTGAACCTCTCCAAGTAGCTCATGATGGCAGGGTCAAGTTGTGAGCTTGAAAGGATATCCCTCGCGGCATTTTGTGGAACTGAGGGCACCTCGGGAGAAATGTCTTGTACCTGGGGATCTCCTCAGCAACATGATTGGTTCGTTCAGGTTCGAGTCGGTGAGCCATTTGCTGTTGTAGGACCAGTTAGACAGAGATTCTCCTAATGAAGGACGAATACTAAATTAGGTCCCTTCTTCTAGCGCCAAACTGTTAATGCGTGATCTTGACACCAACTAAACACATATGTGAAATGCTGAGCTAGCCTAGAAGACACACGTGAATGGGGGATTAAGAATGTCAATGGTGTAAAGACAATGTTTAAAGTGGTTCGGATGCTTAAACAAGCGAATCCTACGTCCACTGATATTGTATTTATATTTGAAAGATCAGGCCGCGACTTAGCGAGCTGACTGTAGAGTGTTGAGAATACAAATGAGAGAGAGAGAATAAGCTATTACAGAGAGAAGATAGCTAATCAAGAGTAAAAAATGAGCCAATCCCCTAAACAGGAGAGAAGCTCTCTATTTATAGTGGGATACATTGAGGTAATGATTACTGAATCCGTAAAAAGGGGTCAGGTACCGTGCAAATCCTTCTTTGCGTCCCGTTATCCACCTACTCGTGTGATTTTCTCATTTCATGTAGTGATTGGACACGTGGACGGCCTCCAGCCTCTCAATAGTCTGGCGCGCACCCACTGCACTGGTAGGAGCATACTGCTCACGCCAACATGCGACGTGGCCGCGCCTGACTGGCTGTAAGATCTGCCTAGACTCTGACCATTTGTGCTAACTGGGCTCTGCATCAGCCTTACTTTTCCAAGCATAACAGTTATCATAAGTTGTCTAGTTGTACCTTTCTATGTATTCAAAACCAGATTCCTCATCAACAAATATCAATAATACTTTATGAATATACTTTTTTATATAAGTTCTTTTATACAAACTACGTGTTTTAAGGTGATTAAATGATTTTAAATTAAAAATAAATTAAAGTAATTTACTTGTCAAATATGAAGGTTACAACCGTTTTGGATCAATAGTTAAATATTAGCAAATAACATTTTCAAGTCATGTGCCATAAGGATGAAGGCATCAACATCACTTACCGCTTGAATAGTTTTAATTGAGATTGGGAGGTCAGATTTGCAGGGATCAGCCTGAAGCCAATCCACAAGTTCTTCTCCACACGTGTCACCATTTGTCCAATACTCATTTCTTTGATTGCCACCGTCACTCCTCGACGTGTAGCTCCAAAGCCTGCCTTGCACCACAAAGATCATCTCATCAATTGCGTCTCCCTCTCGGATAATACGACTGCGCCGAGGAAAGAAAACTGGCCTGACATGTTCACGCAGAGCATTCATTTTTTCTTCACTCAACCCTTTAAATTGTTCTACCAATTAATGCACATACAAGAATCAGAATAGAATGAGAATGAGAACGAGAACAAGACTGAGATTCAAAGTCATAGGTCCAAACTCACTTTTTCGAGTAGATCTTTACAGAGTTCGTAACTCATTTTTCTTCTGAGTTTCTCAGGAAGGCCATTGAAAATAATTTCTATATTAACGGCTTTAATTTCCCCCAATACATCATAGCGGTAAATCTGATTCTTAAAATGAGATTTAAGATCCTCAGGAAGATTTTCAAAAGGCTTCCATCGCTTTATCTCTCCCAACTTCTGTATCCGGGCCCATCCTTCATCTTCAGCTTGCAGAGATTGCTGTTTCATGTTATGTTTTTGGTTATTTTTAGCAAAATTATGAGTGATAAGACATAGGAAAAGGATTTACCAACCTGCAATTTTCCAACCAGAAAGAAGAACAACACCACTGCAGTGTAGATAATACAAAGTACCATTATGTTTCCCTCTGGTTGATGAACTGTTCGGACGTTCTGACCAAAACTACTGCAAAATATTGAATTCAAATGTATGTATACATATATCAGATTATAATTAAATCAAGTGTTGATGAGATCATTATATTCATTTAACACGGATGTTAAAGTCCTATAATATGTTTATTATTGGTCCGCTGATTATAAACATTAAAAAACAAGATTCCAGTAAAACTTTCTCGTATAAGAAACAACTATGAAGATTTGTCTTGACTGAGTTGTGAAGTACTTAAAAATACCCTTTTACTTAGTAGTTTATTGGTATTATTTGTGAGATATTAGGTTTAAGTTGTGTGATTTGGCTTAATTATTTCATAAATGTTTTTATGGAATCATGAGTATGTTTTATGTGTTTTCAGGTTATAAATGCTTAAAAATAATATTTAGATGAATAATTATGTTGGCGATGGAATTTGTGACAACTGGAAACAAGTGGTTTGAGATTCGGAGTTAAAACGAAGAAGTTACGACGTTTTGAAGATTAATTGCAAAATCTGGAAAATAGTTTCAAGTATTGAGCATGCCTTGGTATTTCAATGATATCTGGAGCTGTAGACCTCTTTTGGTGATGATTCTTGAAGCATTGGAAAGCTAACGGAAAGATCTATAATTCGTATGTTGAAGACTTTAGCAAATTCAGAAAGCTTCGTACAAGAAAAAGAGCATCTTTGTGTGTAGCGGCACAAGTTCTACCCATGCCGTGGCACAACGATAGATGAAATTGAAGATTGTGCACATGCCGTAGCACATTTAACTCATGCTGTGACATGACGACGATTTCTAAAAAAACCTGGGTTTATGTAATTATGAATTTTTTGGATTTAATAGTTCTAATCTGAATAGAATTGTTGTAAACACACTCCTAAAACCCTAGCATTATAAATATATGTTTTTAGCTATTATTTAAGGGGAGAGAAGAGGATAGAGAGGAGATGAGCGCTATTTGTAAATTAAAACAACACATCTTGGGGTTTTGGTTCATCATCTAGGGAAGTTTTCTTTTATCTTTAACTTGAACTTATGTTTACAATGGTTGTTTATTTTAATTTTATTATAAACTAAATAAAGTTTCTAGGGCTAAAATGTAACCAAAGGTTATGAATATGTGTTGATTGATTATTGTTAATATTTGTTAAGCATTCTTTTCTAAGTTTTATTATGGTTCTTAATGCTTCAATTCTTTTGGTACCAAGAGTTGATTGATCTAATGGACTAAGTTAAGATTGAGAGATGATATCTAGTTGGTCTAATGTAATAAAACCATAGATTAAACAAATGCTAAAGATAGGTTACTGCAATTTATGAGGCTTTTGGTAAATTCTATAGAACGTAATGATCTCTTAAAACTTAGATCCAATTTAAAGATATCTTGGGTTAGTAATAAAAGGTTAATCAGGTAATTGTTCGAAAGAAATTTATTAGAATTCTAGGGAGTTTGACATGTAGAAAAAGCTTAATAATTTTAACAATAATTATTAATACATAGGATTAAATTGGTGTGAAATCTATGTCCTAGGTTTAGTCAAATTGTTTTAAAACTAGCCTTTTATTTGATTTGTGATTCGTTTTCTTTTAGTTTTAATTGTTTTAATGTGTTAATTTATTCTTATAATTTTCGATTAATCAAATAGTAATAGGATAATTTATTTTGGTACTTGTTTGCTAGTAATTTTTTAGGGTTTGATATTCACATACTTATATTATATTACTTGTACGATTTTGTACGCTTGCGGAACCCCTGTCAAGTTGTTAAGCAAAACTATAGGTTTAAGAAAATGTGAAAGTCACATTTTGAGAATTTTTATCATAATATATACATATATATTCATACATCTGAAATCTAAGTGAAAACAAAGAACAATAATGGGTAGTTGCATAATTTCCATATTAGGAGATTATACTATCAATAATGGATAGGTCAGGGCTACCAAATGGAAACATATCACAAAAGTTAAGTAACCTAACACGATTAGTAAATGAATAAAGATAGTCTGACAAACGTATCTCACAAACTTTCTTTCACAAATCTAACGTGACTTTTATGAGTGGCCATTCCTCACGGAAGGAATAGCTTTTATGAACGGTCGTGTCTCACAGAAAGAATGTTGTTCTTCTCTAAGGAAGGATCATTCTTCCCTTA
The DNA here is from genome assembly GCF_008641045.1 of Pistacia vera. Classification (NCBI taxonomy): domain Eukaryota; kingdom Viridiplantae; phylum Streptophyta; class Magnoliopsida; order Sapindales; family Anacardiaceae; genus Pistacia; species Pistacia vera. The sequence goes on from NW_022196272.1 coordinate 61,202, forward strand.
TGCAACAGGTATGAAGGTACAACAGCTGTTCCTAGAAACAAACAGTCATTTCTTTATAAGAAACTCATAACTTATAAAAGAGTAATTGTTCTTAGAGACTAACGATCATTCTTTCATAGGAACTATTGTTCTATCTTATGGAACAACAACTCCTTCTTATGAGTTCCATAAGAAGGAGTTGTTGTTCCTAAGGAATGGTTATTCCATTAATAAGGAACAATCATTCCTTATAGGAACACTGTTCTTTATGAATGGAACAATAATTTCTTCATAAGGAACGACCGTTCCTCTCTAAGAAACAACCGTTCATGTTTAGTCAAAGTCATCAGTTACGTGGTAATGTCAACTCAATGACATGTTGGGTTTGTGGTGAAAATTTATGAGATTCGTTTGTCACCGTAGTATTAGCCCAAACATATTTTAATCATGTCCTGAGAAAATAAGTCAAATATGGTAAGACAATTCAATAAAGAATGATTCTGTGGTATCGTAGATTCTGACGAACATGCGTTATTATGCACAACCTGATATTCTGCAAGGCCCATCTGAAGAAAAACGTTATCTTCTCAGCATAACTCCTCTGCTGCAACATTCCAGATTGATGGGCTTCAAGAAATATTCCAAAATCATAGGGGGGTGTGTGGTATTTCTAGAGCAAAAACTTAAGAAGATGATTTCTTTTGGATTGTCATCACAATTGAAAATATAAATACTGCATGGTTTATGTTTTCTGCAGGCTTCCTTCCAGCATTTTGTCTCGGTGTATTGGCTCCGTTATACAACAAGCTGCAAATAACTAAAACCCAAAAAGATAATAGTTAATCTATATATAATCATTCTCTTCTACAGACGTCGTGATTTTTTTAAAATCAAAACATCTATCCCTGATGGTAGGAATACACCAAAATAAAAAAATTTCCTTTCTTGATGGAGGTAACTGGCTGAACTTTTGTCTTTAAAATATCTTTAGAGGAATGGATGTTCAGATTTAAACAAAAAAAAAAAAAAAAAAAAAAAAAATTTAGATGTCTGCGTCTGAGAATTTTCGTATGTAATTGTATGTCTAATCTATGAAATGAGACTCACATGACTGGCAGTTATGTAAAGGGAAAAGAAACTGAGCGTCCATCTAAAGAAGGCATCTCTACGGCGCCATGTTCTCCCCCATATATACATTAATTGAAAGAATCTTGACGCATGGTGCAATACTAGCACGAATTCTGCAATCCAAATACGCCAGCTCAACTTTCTTTGTAAAAGAAGAGAAATCATCATCACCTAGACAGTTTGGAGTCCACAACGGATATGAGATTAATTATATTTATGTAGGACAATATAAACAAAGATTAAATTTAATCATGTATAGCAAATATTTGCTATACATTAATGTAACAATTCAAACTTACACATATAGGGTGGACGAGATTGATGATAAATTTTAGTCACATGGCTTGGTTAGAGAATGTGATTGGGTTATATAAGAAACTTTAAAAAACTCAAAACTTTAGGAAACTCGAAAGAAAAATAATGTGCGAGAAACTCAAAGACATCAATATCATTTTATTGGATCGAAGTCCGTTTTTACGGTAAATATGTTATAGTATATATGACTAATGCTACATATACAGATGAATTCATCTTAGCTAGTATGTTTGAGTAATCCTACGTATACAAATTCATGCAGTCAGAAAATGATTAGACAAAGATTAAGAAGACTTTGCTGCGAAAGAGAGAGATTGCATGCCTTACCTGTGGAAGAGGAAGAATGTTCAATATGTTAAATAACCAGAAACACCTTTTTGTTATTACATCCCTTTCTAAATCTTCATACAGTTCGGCGAGCCGACGTCCATACGAGAGGACATATAAGAAATCAAAGATCGTAAGGAGAGCACAAATGATATATGGAGTCGTCCGTTCAAGTAAAATGCATTTTTTATCATCTCTAATCTCCAGAATGTATAAGAGGAAAGGATCCACCCATATGATGACACTGATTAATATTACAGCTGTTCTTTTCTCCGCATTGTGCTAAAAAGTTTTCAGTTGTTCCTTAATGATCCACCAAGAAGGTAGGTTTTCTTGGGACTCTTTCGATCTCCAGTTTGTTTCATTTCGACATTTGTCAACAGAAAATTGGCCATGTGCACCATCACCTATATTCAAAGTCAAGTCGGGCCGCCTGATCAATGAATAAAAAATGTGCCATAAAGTTAGAAGCAAAAAATATGTCGACGAATACTGAATAGTAACTACAAATTTTGCAGTGAGTCAAATGGTCCAGAAATCCGGACCACAATTAGCAAAAAAAATCACTTACATGATCAACAATAAAAACACAAAATCTGATGAGCAACAGAAGCAATTAAACTTTTGATTTTTTGGCAAATTTGACTGGGCAAGCCTCTTTAAAGTGCAGGATTCTTCATTGTTTATTATATAAAAATAGATATATGCGTGTGAATATGGCAAGAATAAAGCTGTTTTATTTTTCCTTTTTAAAGCAAACTTTACGCACTACAGAAGTACCGTAAGTCAGATTCTATATAAAATATATAAAAACCCCTATTTTTAGATGATATAATGTTTTATTATATGGTATGATATATTAACATAAATATATATCGCTTCGGAAATATTTAAAAAATATATTTAATTGGTTCAAATAAATTGGTGAATAATATATTTGGCTGGGAGGATCAATGGGTGAGTATATTATATAAATTATTAAATTATCCTCATTTTCAAATATTAATTTAATATTATTTTTTCAGTCATTTCTTTTAACCCCTGCATTTGAAATTTTGCTAAAACACATCAGCTATATAAAACTTTAATTTATGGTAAAATAACCCCCACCCACTCCAAACCACTGCCAGCCACCACCGCCGGCAGTCCACGGAATGGCGCAGACTGGTCGTATATGGCCGGTCGTGCACCAGCAAAGCCATTTCCGATCATTAATCACAAATCCATGACTATTTCATGGCCAAATCTATGGCCATTTCATGCCAGATCTGTGGCTGTGAAACGATTATAGAAACGCCAGATCTGACCGTTTCTGACTGTGATCCATGGCCGAAAAAAGCCTTATCGGTGCACGACCAGCCAAATCTCGTCAGTTGTGCACCATTATGGCGAATGACATCGACGGCTGGCGGTGGTGAGTAACAACTGACGGTGGTCTTGGGTGGTTGGGGGTATTCTGTTAACTTTTAAACTTTTTTATAGTTGGGGTATTTTAGCTAATTTGTCAAATGTAAGGGATTGGGTAATTGTTATTTGGTAGACATTTGAGGATAATTGTGTTTGAAATGATATTTAATTAAGTGCAAAATGGATATAAAAAAAAAAGATTGCCTAGTTATGTTTTAATCTCGATCGGGGGAGTTATCAGATTACTCCTAACATTACTAACAGTAAATACTATTTACAATAAAGGATTTTTATAATATTTCATTACTTGCAAACCAAATACCAAAATCTAGCCAAATAAATTAAGATTACTCATGTTATCTTATATATCTGGGATCCAAATACACCCTAAAGAGTTATATAACTAATAGCCGTAAGTTCCAAAGACTTTCCAAGGCAGGTGAAAAGGGTCCTAATTTATTTATTTTATCATTAGAGTTTGAGTCTGTCAGATATTGTTCAGAAAGTGCTGTCAATTTTGTAAACCTTAATAAATCTTATTTTTAAATTTGGTTATGGTATTAATTTAATTTGGGACTTTGCATAAAGTGTATTATCATGCACAAAGAAAGAGAATTTAACACATTAACATCAAATAATTGGCAAGAACACTTAACATTAAAATTTTAATTATCATGCACTTTCTCCAAAAGCTCTTTTATATAATATTGAACCATGCACTCAAAATTATTTTTATTTCAAATTCTGTAAAAGCAGTAACAACTCTTCGATATTTAATACTTTCATAATAGTGAATGAATTTAATATTAGTTCATTTTGACTCAAAAGCAGGGGATGTATTAAAAGTAATTCAATTTAGAACCACCTCGAATTTTGTACAGAAAAAAGAAGTGATTCCTTCCAATCATTTGATTCCTTCCTTTTGCCAAGTTTTCAGATTTGGCATATTATGCTTGATACTTTCCTCGCAGTTTCACGTTTAATTTTTTTTTTTTTTTTTTAGATAATTAAGGTATCCTCGAGACTACGAAACATTTTACAATCCCAACAAATCAAGATAATTATAAAAATATGATAGATGTCTTTCTTGCGAGACATATTATACTTTCAAGTCTCATTGTTCTCGATACTTTCCTAGCAGTTTCACCTTACTTTCAAGTCTCATTGTTCTTGATACTTTCCTTATAGTTTCACCTCACTTTCAAGTCTCATTGTTCTTGATACTTTCCTTGCAGTTTCACATTTAATTTGTTTTTTTTTTTTTTTTTAGGTAACTGAGGTATCCTTGGGACAACAAAATACTTACAAGCCCAATAAATCAAGGTAATTGCACGATTTAAATATAAGATTCTCTGGATATAGATAACCCTAATGGCTAAAGGGTTTGCCATCTAGACACAATGGGAGAGGTGTTTTATGTTTAATTTTGGCAATGTAAACTTAGTAAGTTAACATATATAACGCAAAAGTCTTTTAAGAGAAAAAGGGTTAATATCATTTACACCTCCTCAAACACAAACAACTAAGTTGAAAGAATAAAGAGTAATATGAAACTAAAAAACAGAAAACACATACAAATATAAATCAAGTAAAGAGAAAGAAGTATACGTGTAATTTACCTTGATTCACCCAATTAACAAGGCTACATTTAATAGAGTTAATATTATTGTAATACTACCTCACTTCTCTCGTTTATAATGATGTAATTTACCCTATGATTTGCTATCACTCATACAAGAGAAAAGAATGCATATGTGTGGCCCTTTATTGTTGAAGTGGTCGACAACTCCAACATAAGTTACCCCCATCAATTTGAAAATTTGCCACTTACATCACATACCAATAAATTAGGATTGTAATCGAGCCGAGCTAAGCCAAGTTTTTGGCTAATCGAGCTCGACTCCAATGCTACCAAAACAAGCTTGAGTTCGAGCCCAAGCCTATCAACCTAGGAAATGAAGATCGAGTTCGAACCTGGTTTATTTGGAGGGTACTTAAGCTCGAATTCAAGCTAGCTTGGTCAAAGCTTGTTTGACCAAAGCCAACAATTAACCACTTGAAGTAAAATTGCTAACCAGTTTCCCATTTCATTACACTATTTGGCAAACACAACAACTGTACATGACTATATACCTCAAAAAATAGTTACTGCTGTGAATCATTTACTACTTAGCATACTGGTTTTGTACGACATATTAAGTGAAGTGAACTAAAGTTTTAGTTTAGTTCACTTGACTTAATTAATCTTGAAGGTTGTGGCTATAGTTGGGCTATTTTCTGCCATAACCACTCTTTTTCCTACTTTTGCAAACAAATTCAATTTAGTTAGTTTCTCTTTTTTTCAAGTTCAACAAGCAAACCAAGTTGAGTTAGAACAGTGTACTAAATTGAAGGTATATATTTAGCATAAAATTCTAAGAAAAATACGTGCACCTTATCTTATTAAATATAGTACTTATGAATGATAATATCTAGAGGTGTTCAAAAAAATGCAAGAATATTTATTAACTGAGAGAGTTATGGCGCTAACGCTTGATAATGCAATTGTTAACACCTCGATAATTTATTTATTTGAAAATAGATTGGATCCTCATGGTAAAGACATTTTTTTTTAACCAGAGATGTGCTTGCCACATCATCAATTTGATTGTTAAAGCAGGTTTAAAAGCTATACATTCGAGGATTGAAATGGTGTGTGTGGCTATCGGATTTATTGTCGGTAGCAATTCAAGATGGACTGAATTCTGCAAAAATTGTCGCTAAAAGGATCCGCTAATTGAACCAAAGATGTTATGTATGGACATACTTGTCCGTTGGAACTCCATGTACCTAATGTTGGAAAAAAGTTATACCAACTGCAAGACAAATAACAGAGTTTGTCAACCGGAAGAACTATCTGGGGGAAGTCGTCAACGAATCTAATTGGATGGTTTGCAAACTTTTTTTTTCATTTCTTAAATTTTTTTACGATTTCACTAATATATTAAGTGGTATTTATTATCCTACTACTAATACAGCGTCAGATATTTTACTTTGAATTTCTATAACTTTTGTTACATATAGATATAATGAAGATTTGCGCAACATTGTTGTTCCAATGAAAAAAACACCGAAAATATTGGTTAGATATTCATTCTCATATAGATTAGGTCTTACTGTAGATCCTAGATTTAAATTAAGCGTATTTAATTGTACGGTTGCTAAGATAGGCCATAATTTACAATATAACTATAGTTCTTATTTGATAGACTTTAACAGAAAATTGGAAAACTTTTTTTCTTTGTATCAGCTAGGCACATTGGAGCGTCCAACGCCAACAGAGATGAGCAGCAGGACCCCGATGAAGACCAAGGATGGCAAGGAATGAGCATATGGAGGTTTGTGGAACACGGCAGCTTTGGTGGTAAAAGTAGCAGCTCGTACAACAACTTGGGCCAAATGAACTACATCAGTACCTACAAATGGACATGTCCTATATGACCACAAAGGAGAAATGTGAGATGAATGTGCTTCAATGGTGGAACCACAATAAAGTCAATTCCCTACAGTAGCTCAAATGGCATATGACATTTTATCTGTGTCAATTTCAACAATTGCATCCGAGTCAACATCCTCAATTAGTGGTTGCATTATTGAGGAGAGAAGATGTTCTTTAACCAGTGAGATGGTTGAAGTCATAACATGTTTATGGGATTGGACTCATGTAGATAGAAGAGATCAACAGCACCCTGAAGATCCCGAACTACTCAATCTCTTCAGAGACACAGATTTGGGGATGTAAATATTGTTGACGATGTATATTAATAATTTAATAAAATTAAATTTATTTAATTGTTTATTTGTGAAGTGTGATTATGTGAATATTATATTTATATTAAAATTAAATTATTATTATCTCCTTAAAGTTTAAATTAAAAACACCCTAAATTTATAACCAATTAATAATTAAGTCATTACTCATTAACATTTAATTATTTATTTACTAACTAATTAAAAAATTTACAAATTATGCCTAAAAAATTACACAAACCCCATATATAATTTTGATTAAATCGTTAAATAGATAAAAAATAAAAGGGGTAAATAAAATTGTTTGGGCCCATGGGACCTGTCGGTGCCTTGAAAGGGCCCAAACCCAGGCCTGGTTGGGTCTGGTCCCTGCCCACCTCTAGATTCTAATTCATTTTTTATTTATATATCAACTACTTGGATTAGACAACCAGACATTATTAAATAACCAGCAAAAGTGGTTATTTCCCAAGTTTGAATTCTATAAGCATTAAGAGAATATTGCTGAATTTGTTATACTTGATGGATATCTCAATTAAGAAGCATTATTAAATAACCGACAAAAACGGAAAAAAAGTCAAACACCACAAAAACCCGAACGAACCTGCGCATGGCTGCTGCCACAACCAATGACTGGCGGGGGATAAAAACAATTCTAATGAATTCCATCAACTGACGAGAGAGGAAGCTTAATCCCCAACATGCAGTTGCTGCTCTTTGTGAAAAAAAACAGGGAATTTTTTTTTTAGTTTACGTTAGACCAATATTGCCAATCCGAAGCTCGTAGCCCAAATTAAAACATCTATTGGTCTCCTCTTTGTCTAGAGTGGAAAAGAATTGCACGTCTTTCCATTATTCATTTTGAAGATTAATTAAAACTAATCGTAATATGCTAGTTAAATTCCTCTGTAATATTTCAACCTAAATTATGAGATCTCTGTTAAAGAAATTCTCTGCCAATTTGTTGGATATGGTGTATTATTCTCCGCCAATATCTAATTGGTTTAGAATTAGTTTATTCTAGAATTATGATATTAATAAAATTCTTTGTTTGAATAAGGACGTAATTCTTTAATTAAAACGAATTAGGGTAAATTATTGTGTTTGTCTTTATTTTATACTTTAATTATGGTGTGTTTGATTTTCAGTTTCAACATATTTGAGTATTTGATCTTTAGTAAATTCGATATTGGATCAAGAGCAATTTGGTCGGTTCTTTTCTTCTTGTATTAAAACTAGAAACTACATTCAGTGGTGGATGATCACAATCATTTTCTTTGCTACCGTTGATAATCAGAATGTAATAAATATCCTGTAAATATATGAATTTTATACAATATGATTGGTAGCAGATGTAACCGAAACAAATTCGACCTGCTTCTTGCTGACTTTATAAAGCATTTCCAACTTCCAAGACTCAACTAACATGTGATGACAGTTAAAGCATGCAGCAGTAAGCACTCCTCCATTACCAAAACTAGGCAATTCTCCCCCCACCAAAGATAAACCATGTTTAACTTCTGCTATTCATCACCATTAGAATTTAGATGCTTCCACCATCACATGACATGGTTGCTCATTATCATTTCTTGTGGATCTCGATTCAATGCAGCAAATCATGTGATTCCTCAAACTGACATATGCAAAAAACCAGAAATATCTTCTCTAAAACTGGAAACCCCTTTCGAATGCTTATAGTGTAGTTGATACGTACCGTTTCTTGGGGCAATTTAGCTCTTTAATTTAAGCTAGTGCGATTAGTCGACTGTGTTTCCGTATCTTCATGAGATATTAAGCATATATTTAAAGGGTGCTTAAATACACAGGAGAGATCTTGGATATCATAGAAAATGGTTCAGTTTCTCTTTCAGCTAAAAGCTTATTTGTCTTTTGTTATGTCTAATTATCTTTAGTGTATGCTTAAAGCTGCAAAAGAATCCACTTTTGGTTAAATAATATTTTGGAATAACATCGGCTTCCATTATTATACAGAAGCACGATTACATTAGATCTAATCTATTGGATTACACCTAAAGTTTGTCAATTATTTTTAATATTAAAATCTGTGATAATCTAGAGCATGGTTGTTAGTATCCTACGATACCCGATACGTATCATACGATACGATTCGATATAGGTCGCCAACGATACGTATCAGAGAGTGTATCCTAAACCATTCGATACGTTGATATGTATCCTACGATACGATACGTATCCTTAAAAATATCGATATAAATCGATACGACTTTATTAATTTGGGCCAAATGCCCCAAAAAAAATTCGCGTCGAAACCGGGTCACCCAACCTGATTCACCAAAACTTGTCCAAATTTACCTATTTTGCATGGAGAAAGTGAAAATAAATATGTATTGCCCATTTTATATGATAATAATAATATAAGTGGAGATATAGATATTGACATTGATCTTAGAATTTTGTAATTAATTTTGATTATGTAATACCGTAATTTAAAGTCAATAATACTACAAAATTCTTTAATTAATCTTGGGGGTTATATTAATTTTTAGAAAATTTTGATTATTTTATTAATTTTTTTGAAAAAGACGTATCTTACGATACGATACGATATGCGATACACGATTCAAAAAATTAGGTTTTTGATACACGATATGATACACGATTTGATAACCATGATCTAGAGGACTAATCTAAACCCTCAACTTTACACTGTTTTTAACCTTGATTAAAAAAACAACGTTAAAACCAATCAGAGCCATTTCTTTTCTCCAAGTTACGTGGAAGGGGAACAAGTCAAAAAGAGAAGATGAATGAATTAATGGTGAAGGAGAGAGCTTTCACCATACAATATTAATATGTATGCGTAACCCACAAAAAAGTGAACCATGGTTAGGTATTGTTGATACAGAAATCTGCATCAATCAGAGAATTCTGATTGACTCTATCAGACCCAGAATAGATATACACGTGATTACGGATAACCAGCAGCAAATGAATAATAAATACAATAAAGTAAATGGCGGAGAGATTTTTAAAGTGATTCGACACGTTAAAACTTGAGTCTACATCCACTGTTATCTAATTGTTTTTGAGAGCTTACAAAGAACAGCATAATTTTTAAGAAAATTTGTTTAAAACAATTGCCCAACCCCTCTTGAAAACAAGTTATGATGGGTTTATATAGAACCCATTTATATGATAGAGTTGAAATAAGATTCAAATACGTAAGATTAAGAAGTTGCATGATCTTCAACTACCTTAGTTGGAATCTAAGTCAATCTGAATATCTTCCTTCCAAATTGAGTCAATCTAAATATCTTCTCCCCTAATAGGTAATTATCCTATCCGGATTGACCGTACAACAGGTATACCTATATATAAATGAAATGGCTTTCTCGATCACTGTTCCCCTTGATACTGACGATATCATACACTGCCGTCAAACAATGAAGCATCCATTAACCTAAAATAAAAAAAAATAAAAAAAACTTAGCTTGATGCAAGTGGTATATTAATTAATATGTGGGTTTCAGGAGAAGAATTCACCTGATTAATAGATAACAATATGTTAGAGGAAAAAAATGTAAAATTCTGCTTAGATTTTGAAGTGACTTACTTGTTTTTTTTGTTTGTTTTTTTTTTTAACCAGGATGGCCACATATACTTATCAATAAGTTTGGCCAGAATAAAGTGCATCTAAAAAAATTGATTCCATCTCTGTTGAAAGAGATCGCACCACCAACATCAGGAAACCCCGGTGGATAAGTTTTTATGAACTAACTTTGATTTGTATATAATCAACTTGACTTCGTTCAGCAGCCTCAACTTTGATTGGTTATAAAAAGTATAACTTGTGTTCAAAACAATTGAGTTTTGAATATTCCATTCCAGTCTACCGTTTCTTCCTTTGATGGACCATTTGCCCACTAAATTTCTTGGTCTAATTATGAACTTGTTACTTGGAATCTTTTAATTTCACACCATTTTTCGATAACCTTATCTGACAAGTATTTGGTTGGTAAGAATATAAATTTAATTCAAATATTTACCCTCCAAATTTGTAACCTAACCTATGTTGGTTATATTTAGTATGATGATGATAAATTAGGTGATTTCATTGTAGAGTAAATGACTTTTTCCTATCCAAGGTTTGCCTTAATGACACTTTTCCACCCAAAGAGTTCTAAAATATCACTTTCCTATTCAAAATTTATATTATATTAATACCCAAAATACACGTCACTTTTTCAATCGGCGTTCGGCGAGTTATCAGGAGTCAGGGTAGAGTGGTTTTGTAGAGTGGAGACCAGTGGATCGAATGGTGGTGACCGATTGAATATTTGCCATCAAAATTAGTCAAAAATCAATTAAGAATAGGAAACTCTAGCTTTACGATGACTCACAATCAACGAGAAATTAAATATCGAAGTGAGAGATGTTTTATAAAGATGAGACTGAAGATTCAAATGGTGGTAACGGAGAGAATTTTTATCGTCATAATCGGTTTTGGATAGTAATATAATATAAACTTTGAATGGAAAAATGGTATTTTAAAATTTGTTCAGACCTTGAGTGGGAAAAGTTGTTTACGTCTTGATTATACTTGGCTTCCACAAGGCTAAATAAGTAGGTGACCATAATTAAAACCTTTATTAACAAGACATCCAGCTTTGTCATGTGCTCCTGGCAATGTTGATGCCATGAAATAATACGACAACAAAACCAAAACCCAGAAGAATCGATTTTCGTATTGGAAATCTGGCATTTGCTTGGATTGGCCCAGCCTGAATTACAACTAAATATCTCTTATCATCTTTTATTTTGTCGTATAACGCGTTTAGCCATCCCTCCTCTCTCTACTGTAAAGCAAATATTCCTGGTGGATGTGGGTCCCACTTCTCATTGTTCTTAATTTGCTTCACTACCCTTCGGACCCCTCTAGTCTAACAAGCCGCAAAATTTGATTCGCTGTTCCTCCCCAATTACCCACTCATAAACATACCCTTTTATGTCCGATCTTAACCTCGGACAAATCGTACATACCCCTCCACGTGGCATGATTCTATTGCTTACTTCTTTTTCTCAAGTTCCTATATAACTCTTCTCTCGCCCTTCACTCTCTTCGAATTTTGATCTCTTAGACGCCTTTTATTTTCGCTCTCTCAAACAGATAAACATGAGGGTTCGGTCATGGCTAGCGATAAGCACCACCACCGCAAACGACTCTACCGCCCCATTTCCGAAGAGTCAAAAACATCTCGTCCCAGACACCAGCAGCTCCTCCGATATTACCGGAAGTTACACGTCGATAAGCGACTCTAGCTACAGTAGCCTACAAAGCAACCTCTCCCTTCAAACGCTGCCCTCTATTCCTTCCCTCCAAAAAATCTCCCCAGAAGATACTGCAAACTTCTCAGCTTCTCACGTTTGCATAACCTCACTTAAGCCAAGGCCCAAGCTCCCTATCGGCTGCATCGCTGTCCACCAAAACCTACTCTACGCCGCCTCCGCTCATGAAATCAACGTCTACGATCGTACCACGTGGACCGTTCTCGATACATTTAACAATGACGATTCCTCCTCTGGCTCCGTCAAGTCTATTACTTTCTGCAATGGGAAAATCTTCACTGCTCACCAGGACTGCAAGATCCGAGTGTGGCAGTTAACTCCGAGCAAACGTCACAATCTCAAAACTACTCTCCCTACTGTTAACGACCGTTTGCGCCGTTGTATACTTCCGAAGAACTACGTCAACGTCCGCCGTCACAGGAAGAAGCTCTGGATTGAACATGCTGACGCCGTAACCGGTCTCACCGTTAATAACGGTTTGATCTTTTCGGTTTCTTGGGACAAGAGTTTGAAAATATGGCAGGCCTCTGATCTCCGTTGTTCAGAGTCTGTTAAAGCGCACGAGGACGCCATCAACGCCGTGGCGGTTTCCGCTGACGGAGCCGTTTACACGGGATCCGCTGACAAGCGGATTCGGGTTTGGGCCAAAGCTTTTAACGAAAAGCGGTACGGGTTGATGGCAACTCTAGAGAAGCACAAATCTGCCGTGAACGCTCTGGCCTTGAGCGACGACGGATCAGTGTTGTTCTCCGGAGCTTGTGACCGTTCGATCTTGGTGTGGGAGAAAGAGGACAGTGCGAATCACATGGTAGTGACGGGAGCTTTACGAGGTCATAATAAAGCGATTTTGTGTTTGATCAACGTCTCTGACTTGCTAATGAGTGGTTCAGCTGATCAGACAGTCAGGATTTGGCAGCGAGGTAACGACGGCAGGTACGGCTGTCTGGCGATTTTGGAAGGTCACATGAAGCCAGTGAAGACGTTGGCGGCAGTTAGAGAAGATGACCAGAACGGTACCGTTTCGGTATTTAGTGGCAGTCTGGATGGTGAGATCAAGGTGTGGCAGGTGTCGATGTCGAAACCCAGCAGCCCGTTGGATTTGCAAAAATGGAAATTATAATATAAGAACAATAATATGAAAATATAGTATTGAGTTACAGGTTTTTCTCCTTTACATTTTTTGATTTGATTGGGAGATTTTACCAACCATGTATTTTTAATTTGTTAATTCGTGGTTTGTTTAGTGAAAATTATGTTTGAAGTAACGTGATGGCTAATGTTTATGGTTGATTCTTTGTACATTATTTAGTTTGTTCACATAACTTTAGAGTAATTCAATGTTAAAAAATTGTATTATACATTAAAGTTATCGTGGAATAGCATATACTTAATTTATGTCACCTCTTTGTTACCGTAATAAGGAAATTAAGCAGGCCAAGGCTAGGATGTGACATATGTAGTTGTCTTAATTGATAATTTGTATTTATCATTATGACAATGTGCCGTCCATTCACACTTTTGAATCCCAAAGAACCAACGAGTTGGTGATTGACTAATACAATTGGAGACCAAAATTTTGATATCTACCGAATTCGCCAAATAACCGAAGGGATAAATCAATGTCACTTTATCAACTTATATAGCTGTCTATTACTCACCATTAATTATAAGCATAGTGCATGGTTTTAACTTTTAAGATCCAATAAAAATTAAGAATCTATAGATAAGTTTGTTTATGATATACTTTAATTTGATTTTAGTACATATTTTCAGGAAGGAACTTAAAGGGACCTTGAACTCGGATCCGTTCTAGGGGCTAACCATGGATTCCCAGATCCACACATTTCAAAGTACTAGGCGCCCTTAATTAATATTTGATTAAGAGAGATAATTTATGATTAAGCAGGTCAACAAAAAAGTTTAAATTGTTTGAATTCGGCAAGTTGCATAATTCACATACTAGTTTATTAGTATTAAACTACTAAAAATAAGCACATTGTAGATGAAAAAAATCTACCGTCATGCAAATAGGGTGTGATCCCGTGAGGTTGAGGTCACTGATAATCCGTTAGACCTGCACACATGAAAGGGCAAGCGTGAAGCTTCCGGAAAACACCGAGGTGGTGTTTGCCGTAGGCACTCCGACGCTCAAGTCAGCAAGGTTGAAAGAGATTTAATAAGAATTAAGGAGAAGAAGAATTACCAAGAGTCTTGTCGGAGGCTAGGACTACGGCGGAGGCGTCGGGTTCTTGGGAGCAAGAACTTAGGAGCAAATAGATGGTTTTGA